>NW_028270170.1:157500-162500 GCF_037043375.1 Chiloscyllium plagiosum
AGTCCTCGACACGCACACACGCACACACACACACACAGTCCTCTATATACACACACACATACAGTCCTCTATATACACACACACACACACACTCCTCTACAAACACACAAACACAGTCCTCTATACACACACACACACACACAGTCCTCTACACACACACACAGTCCTCTACACACACACACAGTCCTCTATACACACACAGACACACACACATAGTCCTCGACACACACACACACACACACAGTCCTCTATATACACACACACACAGTCCTCTACACACACGCACAGTCCTCTATACACACACACACACAGTCCTCTACACACACACACACAGTCCTCGACACGCACACACGCACACACACACACACAGTCCTCTATATACACACACACATACAGTCCTCTATATACACACACACACACACTCCTCTACAAACACACAAACACAGTCCTCTATACACACACACACACACACAGTCCTCTACACACACACACAGTCCTCTACACACACACACAGTCCTCTATACACACACAGACACACACACATAGTCCTCGACACACACACACACACACACAGTCCTCTATATACACACACACACAGTCCTCTATACACACACACACACAGTCCTCTATATACACACACACACACACACACACACACACACACACACACACACACACACAGTCCTCTACACACGCACACACTCAGTCCTCTACACACACACGCACACACTCAGTCCTCAACACACACACGCACACACTCAGTCCTCTAAACACACGCACACACTCAGTCCTCTACACACACGCACACACTCAGTCCTCTACACACACGCACACACTCAGTCCTCTACACACACGCACACACTCAGTCCTCCACACACACGCACACACTCAGTCCTCCACACACACGCACACACTCAGTCCTCTACACACACGCACACACTCAGTCCTCTACACACACGCACACACTCAGTCCTCTACACACACGCACACACTCAGTCCTCTACACACACGCACACACTCAGTCCTCTACACACACGCACACACTCAGTCCTCTACACACACGCACACACTCAGTCCTCTACACACACGAACACATTCCTCTACACACACACACGCACAGTCCTCTACACACACGCACAGTCCTCTACACACACACACACAGTCCTCTACACACACACACACACACACACAGTCCTCGACACGCACACACGCACACACACACACACACACACACACACACACACAGTCCTCTATACACACACACACATACAGTCCTCTATATACACACACACACAGTCCTCTACAAACACACAAACACAGTCCTCTATACACACACACACACACACACACAGTCCTCTACACACACACACAGTCCTCTACACACACACACATAGTCCTCTATACACACACACACACACACACACACACACACATAGTCCTCGACACACACACACACACACACACACAGTCCTCTATATACACACACAGTCCTCTATATACACACACACACACAGTCCTCGACACACACACACACACACACACACATTCCTCTACAAACAAACACACACACAGTCCTCTATACACACACACACACAGTCCTCTACACACACACACACATAGTCCTCGACACACACACACACACACAGTCCTCGACGTACACACACACACACAGTCCTCTGTACACACACACACAGTCCTCTATATACACACACACATACAGTCCTCTATATACACACACACACACACAGTCCTCTACAAACACACAAACACAGTCCTCTATACACACACACACACACACAGTCCTCTACACACACACACATAGTCCTCTATACACACACACACACACACACATAGTCCTCGACACACACACACACACACACAGTCCTCTATATACACACACACACACAGTCCTCTACACACACACACACACACACACACAGTCCTCTACACACACACACACACATAGTCCTCTGTACACACACACACACAGTCCTCTGTACACACACACACACAGTCCTCTGTACACACACACACAGTCCTCTATACACACACACAGTCCTCTATACACACACAGTCCTCTATACACACACACAGTCCTCTATACACACACACACTCAGTCCTCTACACACACGCACAGTCCTCTACACACACACACACAGTCCTCTACACACACACACACAGTCCTCGACACGCACACACGCACACACACACACACACACACAGTCCTCTATATATACACACACACATACAGTCCTCTATATACACACACAGTCCTCTATACACACACACACTCAGTCCTCTACACACACACAGTCCTCTATACACACACACACAGTCCTCTATACACACACACACAGTCCTCTACACACACACAAACACACACACACACACACACAGTCCTCTATATACACACACACACAGTCCTCTGTATACACACACACACACACACACAGTCCTCTGTATACACACACACACAGTCCTCTGTAGACACACACACACACAGTCCTCTGTACACACACACACACACAGTCCTCTGTACACACACACACACAGTCCTCTGTACACACACACACACACAGTCCTCTGTACACACACACACACACAGTCCTCTGTACACACACACACACAGTCCTCTGTACACACACACACAGTCCTCTGTACACACACACACACAGTCCTCTGTACACACACACACACAGTCCTCTGTACACACACACACACAGTCCTCTGTACACACACACACACAGTCCTCTGTACACACACACACACAGTCCTCTGTATACACACACACACACACACACACACACACACACACACACACACACACACACACACAGTCCTCTACACACGCACACACTCAGTCCTCTACACACACACGCACACACTCAGTCCTCTACACACACACGCACACACTCAGTCCTCGACACACACACGCACACACTCAGTCCTCGACACACACACGCACACACTCAGTCCTCTACACACACGCACACACTCAGTCCTCTACACACACGCACACACTCAGTCCTCTACACACACGCACACACTCAGTCCTCCACACACACGCACACACTCAGTCCTCTACACACACGCACACACTCAGTCCTCTACACACACGCACACACTCAGTCCTCTACACACACGCACACACTCAGTCCTCTACACACACGCACACACTCAGTCCTCTACACACACGCACACACAGTCCTCTACACACACGCACAGTCCTCTACACACACACACACAGTCCTCTACACACACACACACACACACACACACACACACACACACACACACACACACACAGTCCTCTATATACACACACACAGTCCTCTACAAACACACAAACACAGTCCTCTATACACACACACACACACAGTCCTCTACACACACACACACACAGTCCTCTACACACACACACATAGTCCTCTATACACACACAGACACACACACAGTCCTCGACACACACACACACACACAGTCCTCTATATACACACACACACAGTCCTCTATACACACACACACACAGTCCTCTATACACACACACACACACACACGCACACACACAGTCCTCTACACACGCACACACTCAGTCCTCTACACACACACGCACACACTCAGTCCTCTACACACACACGCACACACTCAGTCCTCTACACACACGCACACACTCAGTCCTCTACACACACGCACACACTCAGTCCTCTACACACACGCACACACTCAGTCCTCTACACACACGCACACACTCAGTCCTCTACACACACGCACACACTCAGTCCTCCACACACACGCACACACTCAGTCCTCTACACACACGGACACACTCAGTCCTCTACACACACGCACACACTCAGTCCTCTACACACACGCACACACACACACATTCCTCTACACACACACACGCACAGTCCTCTACACACACGCACAGTCCTCTACACACACGCACAGTCCTCTGCACACACACACAGTCCTCTACACACACACACACAGTCCTCGACACGCACACACGCACACACACACACACACAGTCCTCTATATACACACACACATACACTCCTCTATATACACACACACACACAGTCCTCTACAAACACACAAACACAGTCCTCTATATACACACACACACACAGTCCTCTACACACACACACACAGTCCTCTACACACACATACATAGTCCTCTATACACACACACACACACACACACACATAGTCCTCGACACACACACACACACACACAGTCCTCTATATACACACACACACAGTCCTCGACACACACACACACACACACAGTCCTCTACAAACACACACACACAGTCCTCTATACACACACACACACAGTCCTCTACACACACACACACACACACACACACACACACACACAGTCCTCTACACACACACACACATATAGTCCTCGACACACACACACAGTCCTCTGTACACACACACACACAGTCCTCTGTACACACACACACAGTCCTCTATACACACAGTCCTCTATACACACACAGTCCTCTATACACACACAGTCCTCTATACACACACACACAGTCCTCTATACACACACACACACACACAGTCCTCTATACACACACACACACAGTCCTCTATACACACACACACAGTCCTCTATACACACACACACTCAGTCCTCTATACACACACGCACAGTCCTCTATACACACACACAGTCCTCTATGCACACACACACAGTTCTCTATACACACACACACAGTCCTCTATACACACACACACACACACAGTCCTCTATACACACACACACACACACAGTCCTCTATACACACACACACACACACACAGTCCTCTACACACACACACACACACACAGTCCTCTACACACACACACACACAGTCCTCTACACACACACACACACACACACACACAGTCCTCTACACACACACACACACACAGTCCTCTACACACACACACACACACAGTCCTCTACACACACACACACACTCAGTCCTCTACACACAC
>NW_028270170.1:165000-170000 GCF_037043375.1 Chiloscyllium plagiosum
AGTCCTCTATATATACACACACACACACAGTCCTCTACAAACACACACACAGTCCTCTACACACACACACGCACAGTCCTCGACACACACACACAGTCCTCTATACACACACACACACACACACACACACACACACACACAGTCCTCTACACACACACACACACACAGTCCTCGACACACACACACACAGTCCTCTATATACGCACACACACACAGTCCTCTATATACACACACACAGTCCTCTACACACACACAATCCTCTATACACACACACACAGTCCTCTACACACACACACACACACAGTCCTCTACACACACACACACACACACACACACACACACACACAGTCCTCTACACACACACACACACACAGTCCTCTACACACACACACACACACACACACAGTCCTCTACACACACACACACACACACAGTCCACTACACACACACACACACACACACACACACACACACACACACACAGTCCTCTACACACACACACACACACACACAGTCCTCTACACACACACACACAGTCCTCTACACACACACACACACACACAGTCCTCTACACACACACACACACACACAGTCCTCTACACACACACACACACACACACACACACACACACAGTCCTCCACACACACACACACACACACAGTCCTCCACACACACACACACACACACAGTCCTCCACACACACACACACACACACAGTCCTCTACACACACACACACACAGTCCTCTACACACACACACACACAGTCCTCTACACACACACACACACAGTCCTCTACACACACACACACACACACACACACACACAC
Source organism: Chiloscyllium plagiosum (assembly GCF_037043375.1). Taxonomy (NCBI): domain Eukaryota; kingdom Metazoa; phylum Chordata; class Chondrichthyes; order Orectolobiformes; family Hemiscylliidae; genus Chiloscyllium; species Chiloscyllium plagiosum. The sequence continues at coordinate 165,829 of NW_028270170.1, forward strand.
AGTCCTCTACACACACACACACACAGTCCTCTACACACACACACACACAGTCCTCTACACACACACACAGTCCTCTACACACACACACACACACAGTCCTCTACACACACACACACACAGTCCTCTACACACACACACACACAGTCCTCTACACACACACACACAAACACACAGTCCTCTACACACACACACACAGTCCTCTACACACACACACAGTCCTCTACGCACACACACACACACAGTCCTCTACGCACACACACACACACAGTCCTCTACGCACACACTCAGTCCTCTACTCACACACGCACACACTCAGTCCTCTACTCACACACGCACACACTCAGTCCTCTACGCACACACGCACACACTCAGTCCTCTACACACATGCACACACTCAGTCCTCTACACACACACACACATACACTCAGTCCTCTACACACACACACACGCACACACTCAGTCCTCTACACACACACACACGCACACACACACACACGCACACACACACGCACACACACACACACACACACACACACACACACACACAGTCCTCTACACACACACACACACAGTCCTCTACACACACACACACACAGTCCTCTACACACACACACACAGTCCTCTACACACACACACACACACACACACACACAGTCCTCTACACACACACAGTCCTCTACACACACACACAGTCCTCTACACACACACGCACACACACAGTCCTCTACGCACACACGCACACACTCAGTCCTCTACTCACACACGCACACACTCAGTCCTCTACTCACACACGCACACACTCAGTCCTCTACTCACACACGCACACACTCAGTCCTCTACTCACACACGCACACACTCAGTCCTCTACTCACACACGCACACACTCAGTCCTCTACGCACACACGCACACACTCAGTCCTCTACACACATGCACACACTCAGTCCTCTACACACACACACATACACTCAGTCCTCTACACACACACACACGCACACACTCAGTCCTCTACACACACACACACGCACACACACACACACAGGCACACACACACTGTCCTCTATACACACACACGCACACACGCACACACACACACACACACACACACAGTCCTCTACACACACACACACACACAGTCCTCTACACACACACACACACACAGTCCTCTACACACACACACACACACAGTCCTCTACACACACACACACACACAGTCCTCTACACACACACACACACAGTCCTCTACACACACACACACACAGTCCTCTACACACACACACACACAGTCCTCTACACACACACACACACACACACACACAGTCCTCTACGCACACACACACAGTCCTCTACGCACACACGCACACACACAGTCCTCTACGCACACACGCACACACTCAGTCCTCTACGCACACACGCACACACTCAGTCCTCTACGCACACACGCACACACTCAGTCCTCTACGCACTTGCACACACTCAGTCCTCTACACACACACGCACGCACACACTCAGTCCTCTACACACACACACGCACACACACAGTCTTCTATACACACACACACACACAGTCCTCTACGCACACACACACACACAGTCCTCTATACACACACACACAGTCCTCTACACACACACACACACACACACACAGTCCTCTATACACACACACACACACACACACACACACTCCTCTACACACACACACACACACACACAGTCCTCTACACACACACACACACTCACACACACACAGTACTCTATACACACACACACACACACACAGTACTCTATACACACACACACACACACACAGTCCTCTACACACACACACACACACAGTCCTCTACACACACACACACAGTCCTCTACACACACACACACACACACAGTCCTCTACACACACACACACACACACACACACACAGTCCTCTACACACACACACACACACACAGTCCTCTACACACACACACACACACACACACACACACACACAGTCCTCTACACACACACACACACACACACACACACACACAGTCCTCTACACACACACACACACACACACACACACACAGTCCTCTACCCACACACACACACACACAGTCCTCTACCCACACACACACACACACACACACACACACACACACTCCTCTATACACACACACACACACACACACACACACACACACACACACACAGTCCTCTACCCACACACACACACACAGTCCTCCACACACACACACACACACACAGACACACACACACACAGTCCTCTACACACCCACACACACACACACACACACAGTCCTCTACACACACACACACACACACACAGACACACACACACACACAGACACACACACACACAGTCCTCTACCCACACACACACACACAGTCCTCCACACACACACACACACACAGACACACACACACACAGTCCTCTACACACCCACACACACACACACAGTCCTCTACACACACACACACACACACAGTCCTCTACACACACACACACAGTCCTCTACACACACACACACACACAGTCCTCTACACACACACACACACACAGTCCTCTACACACACACACACACACACAGTCCTCTACACACACACACACACAGTCCTCTACACACACACACACACACACAGTCCTCTACACACACACACACTCAGTCCTCTACGCACACACACACACAGTCCTCTACACACACACACACACAGTCCTCTACACACACACACACACACAGTCCTCTACACACACACACACACACACACACAGTCCTCTACACACATACACACACACACACAGTCCTCTACGCACACACACACACAGTCCTCTACGCACACACTCAGTCCTCTACGCACACACGCACACACTCAGTCCTCTACGCACACACGCACACACTCAGTCCTCTACGCACACGCACACACTCAGTCCTCTACACACACGCACACACTCAGTCCTCTACACACACGCACGCACACACTCAGTCCTCTATACACACACACACACACACACACACACACACACAGTCCTCTATACACACACACACACACAGTCCTCTACGCACACACACACACACACACACACAGTCCTCTATACACACACACACACACACACACACAGTCCTCTACACACACACACACACACACACACACACACACACACACACACACACACAGTCCTCTACACACACACACACACACACACACAGTCCTCTACACACACACACACACACACACACACAGTCCTCTACGCACACACACACACAGTCCTCTACGCACACACACACACAGTCCTCTACGCACACACACACACAGTCCTCTACGCACACACACACAGTCCTCTACGCACACACACACACACACAGTCCTCTACGCACACACGCACACACTCAGTCCTCTACGCACACACGCACACACTCAGTCCTCTACGCACACACGCACACACTCAGTCCTCTACGCACACACACACACACAGTCCTCTACGCACACACGCACACACTCAGTCCTCTACACACACACGCACACACTCAGTCCTCTACACACACACGCACACACTCAGTCCTCTACACACACACGCACACACTCAGTCCTCTACACACACACAGTCCTCTACACAGACACACACACACACACAGTCCTCTACACACACGCACACACTCAGTCCTCTACGCACACGCACACACTCAGTCCTCTACACACACGCACACACTCAGTCCTCTACACACACGCACGCACACACTCAGTCCTCTACACACACACACACACACACACACAGTCCTCTATACACACACACACACAGTCCTCTACGCACACACACACACACACACACACACAGTCCTCTATATACACACACACACACACACACACACACACACACACACACAGTCCTCTACACACACACACACACACACACACACAGTCCTCTACACACACACACACACACACACAGTCCTCTACACACACACACACACACACACACAGTCCTCTACACACACACACACACACACACACAGTCCTCTACACACACACACACACACACACAGTCCTCTACACACACACACACACACACACACAGTCCTCTACACACACACACACACACACACACACAGTCCTCTACACACACACACACACACACACACACAGTCCTCTACACACACACACACACAGTCCTCT
>NW_028270170.1:175000-222500 GCF_037043375.1 Chiloscyllium plagiosum
AGTCCTCTACGCACACACACACACACAGTCCTCTATATACACACACACACACACACACACACAGTCCTCTACACACACACACACACACACACACACACAGTCCTCTACACACACACACACACACACACAGTCCTCTACACACACACACACACACACACACACAGTCCTCTACGCACACACACACACAGTCCTCTACGCACACACACACACAGTCCTCTACGCACACACACACAGTCCTCTACGCACACACGCACACACTCAGTCCTCTACGCACACACGCACACACACAGTCCTCTACGCACACACGCACACACTCAGTCCTCTACACACACGCACACACTCAGTCCTCTACACACACACGCACACACTCAGTCCTCTACACACACACGCACACACTCAGTCCTCTACACACACACGCACACACTCAGTCCTCTACACACACACAGTCCTCTACACAGACACACACACACACACAGTCCTCTACACACACGCACACACTCAGTCCTCTACGCACACGCACACACTCAGTCCTCTACACACACGCACGCACACACTCAGTCCTCTACACACACACACACACACACACAGTCCTCTATACACACACACACACAGTCCTCTACGCACGCACACACACACACACACACAGTCCTCTATACACACACACACACACACACACACACACACACACACACAGTCCTCTACACACACACACACACAGTCCTCTACGCACACACACACACAGTCCTCTACGCACACACACACAGTCCTCTACGCACACACACACACAGTCCTCTACGCACACACACACACACAGTCCTCTACGCACACACGCACACACTCAGTCCTCTACGCACACACGCACACACTCAGTCCTCTACACACACACGCACACACTCAGTCCTCTACACACACGCACACACTCAGTCCTCTACACACACACACGCACACACTCAGTCCTCTACACACACACAGTCCTCTACACACACACAGTCCTCTACATACACACAATCCTCTACACAGACACACGCACACACTCAGTCCTCTACACACACACACACACAGTCCTCTACACACACACACACACACACACACACACACACACACAAAAACACACACACACACACACACACACACACACACAAAAACACACACACACACACACACACACACACACAGTCCTCTACACACACACACACACACACACACACACACACACACACACACAGTCCTCTACACACACACACACACACACAGTCCTCTACACACACACACACACACACACACACAGTCCTCTACACACACACACACACACACACACACAGTCCTCTACACACACACACACACACAGAGTCCTCTACACACACACACACACACACACACACACACAGTCCTCTACACACGCACACACACAGTCCTCTACGCACACACACACACAGTCCTCTACGCACACACACACACAGTCCTCTACGCACACACACACACAGTCCTCTACGCACACACACACACAGTCCTCTACGCACACACACACAGTCCTCTACGCACACACACACACACAGTCCTCTACGCAGACACACACACACACAGTCCTCTACGCACACACGCACACACTCAGTCCTCTACGCACACACGCACACACTCAGTCCTCTACGCACACACGCACACACTCAGTCCTCTACGCACACACGCACACACTCAGTCCTCTACGCACACACGCACACACTCAGTCCTCTACGCACACACGCACACACTCAGTCCTCTACACACACACACGCACACACACAGTCCTCTACGCACACACACACACACAGTCCTCTACGCACACACACACACAGTCCTCTACGCACACACACACACACAGTCCTCTACGCAGACACACACACACACAGTCCTCTACGCACACACGCACACACTCAGTCCTCTACGCACACACGCACACACTCAGTCCTCTACGCACACACGCACACACTCAGTCCTCTACGCACACACGCACACACTCAGTCCTCTACGCACACACGCACACACTCAGTCCTCTACGCACACACGCACACACTCAGTCCTCTACACACACACACGCACACACACAGTCCTCTACGCACACACACACACACAGTCCTCTACGCACACACACACACAGTCCTCTACGCACACACACACACAGTCCTCTACGCACACACACACAGTCCTCTACGCACACACACACAGTCCTCTACGCACACACACACACACAGTCCTCTACACACACACACACAGTCCTCTACGCACACACGCACACACTCAGTCCTCTACACACACACACGCACACACTCAGTCCTCTACACACACACAGTCCTCTACACACACACAGTCCTCTACACACACACAGTCCTCTACACACACACAGTCCTCTACACAGACACACACACTCAGTCCTCTACACACACACACGCACACACTCAGTCCTCTACACACACACAGTCCTCTACACACACACAGTCCTCTACACAGACACACACACACACAGTCCTCTACACACACGCACACACTCAGTCCTCTACACACACACACACACTCAGTCCTCTACACACACACACACACACACACACACACACACACACACACACACTCAGTCCTCTACACACACACACACACACTCAGTCCTCTACACACACACACACACACTCAGTCCTCTACACACACACACACACACTCAGTCCTCTACACACACACACACACACTCAGTCCTCTACACACACACACACACTCAGTCCTCTACACACACACACTCAGTCCTCTACACACACACACACACACTCAGTCCTCTACACACACACACACACACACTCAGTCCTCTACACACACACACACACACACACTCAGTCCTCTACACACACACACACACACACACAGTCCTCTACACACACACACATACACACACACACACACACACACACACACACACACACACACGTGCGCACACCCACATGCACACATACACATACACTTTGTGGGGTGAATTTGTACTTGCAGAGTTTGTATCCTCAGGATCATTCTTGTAAACCTAGTAAACCATTCTAGTGAACCTTTCCTGAACCACTTCCAGTGTATTTGTATCCTCCCTTGAATAAGGAGGCTAAACTGTACAACGAATCAAGATGTAATCTCATCATTGTCCTGGAAACTGAAGCATAGTATCCTTGCTGTTATATTCAATTCCTCTTGCAGTAAAGATAAGCATCCCGTTACCATTCCTGCTTACAGTTCTTTACCTGCATTCTAACCTGATGACTCACACACTAGAATTCCAAGACCTTGCTACGCCTGGGAATTCTGCACTCATTCTTTTTAATAATACTCTTGATGTGACATGGAGACACAAAAGCAAACAAAATCAGCCTTTCTACCTCTATATTTGCAACACAGTAACATTAAACTGTCAAAGATGCCAAATAGTCACTCTAGTGGTTTCTAATCAGACTTTTGAATAATTGAGCCCAGACTTTGCAAGCAATTAATTTCCAGACACCAGTTTTGTGTCTTAAACAAAAGACTGAAGAATTTATTAAATATAAAATAACATTAGCAGAGAGAAACTGAGACCCATTCACAGAAAAAGCAGAGAGACATAAGGAGTTAAGGAATAAATAAAAGAAAATAACAAAACTAGCCAGATTACTCAAATGGTTTTCACTATATATTGTTTCACAGGCGAAAATGTGGATTCCTTGACTGCTTTTCTGAAATGGAGATCAGGGTCATCATCCCAGTTCATCCAGACAAAGGCAGCAAAACTTCTAACTCAGCTTTTCACTCTTTTGGTTTCTGGAAGATGGTGGAGCAAATTAGTGGAGAGTTTTCAAATGTTCATGCTGTCTCATGTACATCTTAAAACCTTCACTCAGAAAACATAGTTCAAAAAAAATCTTTAAATCTGATTTTGCCTTGCTGGACTGACCGTCTCTTCCTGGGACCTCCATTGCCATTCATTGTCTGCCCTCTGCTTGAATGTAGGGACTCTTACAGACTTGCTGGAATGAGTTTCCAGGTATTAATGTTTTTTTTTAATAGCCAACTTCTGCTATCTGTTTAAACACAGTGATCTTCCTGGAAGTTGCTGTGTATATTAAAACCTTTTTAACCAAGGCTCAGCCAGCAATTAGACCCTAGGCCTGGCTTCTCCAACAAACAGAGCATATTAGGTCTCTTCTTTTCCTTTTAACACAAGCTGTCCCAAATGCCACCAGTCATTTCCAGCTCATAATTCAAAATTGATTAAAGAATAAATTTAAAATAATGAAATATCACCAGGAGTGCTAACCCTCTGCTTTTTATTCTCCCTGCTAAAGTTAACAATTTCACATTTTCTCATTACTGTCCATGTCCCACAAGTGTGACTGTTCATTTCATTTATCTGTCTGCATGCTTGTAATGTCAGCTTCATACCATACTTTCCTATATTTGTGTCATCTGCAAATCTAGCCATTAAGCCTCCAATCCCCTCCCAAAAGTCATTCACATAATTTGAAGGACAGCACAGACCCCAGCAGGACTTCACTCATCTCATTCTGCCAATCTGAAAAAGATTTTATGTATACTTTGTTTTCTGGCAGCCAGTCAATCTTCTGTCCATGCTAATATGTTCCCCTAATCTATGAGCTCCAACTTTTCTTGATAACTTTTAATGTCGAACCTTGTCAGTGCCTTCTGGAAATCCAAGAGTAGCACATCACCAGGCACTCCATTATCCACAGTGCATGTCATTAGATCAACAAATTCCAATAGATTAGATACACTGAATTTCCCTGTCACAAAACTATGCTGACTCTTCCCAACTACATTGGGTTCATTCCAAGTGCCCAGTTATAACCTTCATAATGACAGATTTTAAAAGTTTCCTAATGACAGATTTCAAGTTAATTGGCCTATAGTTTCCTTTTTTTTTCAACCTCTCTACCTTCTTGACCAGAGGGGTTATATTTCTACTTATTAATCGAATGAAACCTATCAGAATTTTAGAATGTTAATAGTAATGCAAATATGACATCATTTCCTACCTCTTTTAAGATCCTAGAATGAGGCCCATCAGGACATGATAGACGGTGTCATCAATAGTGCTATCAAGCAGCACCTGCTCAGTGACGCCCAGTTTGGGTTCTGCCAGGGCCACTCAGCTCCTGCCTCATTATAGCCTTGGTTCAAACATGGACAAAAAAAAGCTGAATTCCATAGGTGACATGAGAGTGACAGCCCCTGACATCAAGGCCGCAGTCAACCGAATGTGGCATCAAGGAGTCCTAGTAAATCTGGAATCAATGGATATTTCTACTGGTTAGAATCTTACCTGGTACATAGGAATATGGTCATGGTTGTTGGAGGTCCGTGATCTCAGCTACATACTTGTCTGCAAGAGTTCCTCAGCATAGTTTCCTGTGTCCAATCATCTTCAGCTGATTCATCAGTGACCTTCCCTCCATAATAAAGTCATAAGTGGAGGATGTACAATCATTGGTGAACAATGTTCCGCACTATTCACAACTCCTGAAGCAGTCTATGTACAAATGCAGCAAGATCTGGACAGCATCCCAGGCTTGGGATGACAAGTAGCAAGTAACATTTGCACCACACAAATACCAGGCAATGACCATCTCCAAAAACAATCTAATTACTATCCCTTTGACATTCAGTGGTGTTACCATCACTGAATTCTCTATTATCAATATCCTCGAGGTTACCATTGGCCAGAAACTCAACTGGACTCATCACATAAACACAATGACTACCATGAGCAGGTCAGAGGCGAGGAGTACTGTGGCAAGTAACTCAACACCTGACACTCCAAAGCCTGTCCCCCATCTACAAGGCACAAGTTAGGAATGTGATAGAATGCTCCCCACTTGTCTGGATGGGTGCAGCTCCAACAACATTCAAGAAGCCTGACAGTGTCCAGGACAAATTTGATCATCACCACATCCTCAGACATTCACTCCCCCACCACAAAGTAGCAGCAGTATATACTGTCTAGAAGATGCACTGCAGAAATTCACCAAAGATATTTAGCATTTTCCAAACACATCACCATTTCCATCCAGAAGGACAAGGACAGCATATATATGGGACCACCATTACCTGCAGATTCCCCTCCAAGCCACTTACCATTCTGACTTGGAAATATGTCACTGTTCCTTCACTAGCTGGGTCAAAATCCTGGAAATCCCTCCTGGTGGTCCCTGAATGTGCTGCTCTTGAAAGCATTCTATGAATTCCTCCTCAAGGCTGCTATTATCAATCTGATATGTAGATTAAAATTACATAATTAATGCTGTCACTGTCATAAGGACCAAATATTCCTTGTTCTTTAATTCATCCTACATTAAGGTTATTGTTTGGGGAGTTTGTACTCAACTCCACCAAAATAGATTCTACATCCTGACCTCCTGAACCTATTACACTAATACCATTTTAGATTAGGAGTTGATATTCTTTTGCCTTTGTCTAGCTTCCTCTTCATAGAATCAGACAGTGCAGAAGGAGTCTTTAGCCAATGAGGTCTGTTCTGCCAAAAATACACTAAATCTATATTGATGCCACTTTCCAACACTTGGTCTATACCCTTGAATGTTACATTTTAAATGGTAATTCAAGTAATTTTTAAAGGTTATGAGTTTTCTCACTCGACTACCCTCCCAGACAGTGCATTCTAGATTTGTATCACTGAATGGATGATATAATTTTCCTCAAATTCTCTCTCAACCATCTGCCTTTCACCTTAAAAGTGTACCCCCTGGTTATTGACCCTTCAGCTAAGGGGACTAACTGCTTTACATTAGCCCTGTCCATACCCACCATAATCTTATACACCTCTATCACTGTAAGACCATTAAAAAAAGTAACTGTGGTAGTCATTTGGCCCCTTGAACTTGCTCCACCAGACAGTAGGATCATGGCTGAACTGCCATTTCTCATATCCACTTTCCTGTGTTTTCCTGAGCAAAGTGGCCCAATCTGTTTAGCCCTTGCTCATAAGACAATCCTTCCAAACCAGGGATCATCCTAGTAAATCTTCTCTGAACTGCTTCCAATGAAATTATATCTTTCCTTAGATAAGGGGACCCAAACTGCTCACAGTTTTCCAGATGTGGTCTCACCTGCACTTGTACAGTAGCAATATGACTTCCCTACTCTTATACTCCAATGGTTTCCCCCTCAGCCTTCTCTGCTCCAAAGAAAACAACACAAACATTGGCAGCCTCTCTTCAAAGCTAAGATGCTCCAAGTAGATAACATCCTGGACCCTATTCAATACAATCATATTTTTTCTATACTGCAGTGACCATATCTGCACACAGTACTCCATCTGTAGCCTAAACAAAGTACTGTACCGCTCCAACATAACCTCCCTGTTTTCATAGTCTGTATCTTTCCTTATAAAGACGAGTATCTGTGTTTCTTCTTATCCATCCTATTAAGCTGCCCTGCTTCTTCAGAGATCTATGGGCAAGAACTACAAGATCCCTCTGTTCCTCTGAGCTTCCTAGTGTACTGCCATTCATTGAGTACCCCCTTGTCTTCTTACCTCATCCCAAGTGCATCACTTCACACTTACCAGTGTTAATTTCCATCTGCCACTGATCTGCCCATTTGACCAATTCTCTTTATATCTTCCTATAACCTAGGACCTTCTTCCTCACTGTCAATCATACAGCTAATCTTCATGTCATCCTTAAGTTTACTAACCATCCACTCCCCTCAAATATTTTCATTTATATCATTTATGTATATTACAAACAAAAAAGGGACACAGCATTGATCCCTGTGCTACATCTCCAAACTCACATTCAGCTTTCTACTGCCTACCTTTATCTCTAGCCACTAAGCTAATTTTGTATCCAATTTATCAAGTTACTTTATGAACATAAAACATAGAGCTGTACAACAGCATAGGAACGGCCCTTTGGCCCATGATATTGTGCCTGACATGATGCCAAGTTGAACTAATCCCTTCTGCCTGCCCTTAATCCATATACCTCCATTCCTTGCATTTTCATGTGCTTATCTAAAAGTCTCTTAAACACCCCTACCTTATGTGCCTCCACCACCACGCTTGACAATGCATTCCAGACTCCTACCGCGCTCTGTGCAAAATCTTACATCACACATCTCCTTTGAACTTCACACACAACCACCCCCGCCAGCTTAAATGCATGCCCCCTAGTTTTAGCCATTTCTCTGGGAAAAAGATTCTGACCATCAACCCTATCTATGTGTCTCTAATTTTACAGACTTTATCAAGTCTCCCCTCAGCCTCTGCCACTCCAGACAAAACAACTTGAGTATTTCTAGCTTCTATTTCCAATTCATACCTTCTAATCCAGGCAGCATCCTGGTAAACCTCATCTGCATCCTCTCCCAGGCCCCCACATCCTTCCTGTAATGTGGCAACCAGAATTGAACGCAGTACTTAAGTGTGGCCTAACCTTCTTGGGCAACCTTCTGCTTTGACTTTTTTCAGAATTCCACATTGGACCTTGTTGAAGGCCTGACTGAAACTTATTCTTCTTGAATGTCATAAGCCCTCCAATATTCAGAACCGGATCCTTATCTTCCTGCAGCCATGTCTCCATAATGTCTATGTGATCAAATTATTAACTTTGCTATGAATGTTACATGCATTCAGATTCAGAGCTTTGATCTTTATTTTTATAACTTCTTGTCTTGACTGATGGTATATTTTTAAGTTCACTTTTTCTGTCTTTCCCTGCCATTTTCTGACATTAATTTTCCACATTAGTATTTTGCTCTTCTGCCTTGACCCTAGCAAATACTCCTGCTTAATCCCTCACCTGCCCATGTTTTTTTTAGTTTAATGGAGGCTGTGCTGCACCTGCGTTGTTTAATCATTCAGTAGCATGTTTCCTTCTCATCACATTTTCCATACAACTGCTGCCTTAATCAGGGTTTTTCCAGCGCACTGCATTTCTTATACCTCATTCATGTAGGGTTGTTGTGCAACAGTACTAATATAATGGAGAATTATTTTCACCAGGTTACTAAAATCAGTAGAAATCTACCTTTTCTTGATTTATCTTTGTTTCACTCCATAGCTCAACCCTCATTCAAGCATCACAATATGGCAGGATTGCAGTCTCTTATAAGGTTGGCAACCTATTATTGTTTCTGTTCTTTCTGGAACAATGAATTTCTTTCTTGTGGCACAATGAATTTGTCCAGCAAATAAGTGAATCATCTCGGCTGAACTGTAATAATTCAGATTTCTCTCCTGTGTTAGCTGATTGCAGGCATAATAGTGAATGTTGATAGAATTGTGTTCATTGCTTTGGGCTCTCTGCTACAGACTGGATCTTTGCAGGCCAGTGAACCACACAAATTGGTTGAAGATCTCAGATGGAGGCTGAAATGAATCACTCTCTGATTTGTTTCTAACCATTTATCACAGCTGTATCTTTTAGAACTCTGTCAACTGGGTAAGTAGTAGCGCTGCTGAACCAGTCTTGGTAATTGGCTTTGGAGACCCTCATTCAGAGTACATTCTGTGAACTTGCCATTCTCAGTGTTTCCTCCAGATGTGCTTCAATATAGATTCAAGATTGCGCTGATATGGGCAACTTTTTACAAGCTCTCTACAGCAGATCCTATTCTCATGCACTAACAGGTTCAAGAACAGCTTCTTCCCTGCCATTATTAGACTGCTGAATGGATCACTCTACCTTCAAATAATATTGACCTTGCTTTGTATACTTCTTGTGCAGCCATAACCTTGTACGCCTCGCTCTGTCTAAACATCCTAAGATCTGTATGTCCTTGTTTGCTATGATCTGCCTGTACTGCTTGCAAAAAAAAGCTTTTCACTGTACTTAGGTACATGTGATTACAATAAATCAAATCAACATGGAAGAGTACTGTTGCATCAGTCATGGGGGGAAAGCAGGAAATTTCCTACCCTTGTTTGACCGGATGCCATGAGATTCCATGGGGTAGATAATCAATGTTAAGGATTCTGAGGGCAAATCCTTCCTGGGTGTATGCCACTGTGCCACCACATCTGGAGGCTCTGTCCTGCTAGTGAAGCAGAACATACCCAGGGATGATAGTGTTTGGGATATTATCTGTAAAGTGTGATTCTGTGGTGACGACAATGTTCAGGCCTTGGTTTGACTAGTCTGTAGGACACCTCTCTCACAAGCTCCTAGATATTGGTAAGAAGGATTTTGCAAGGTCGAAAGGGCTGTTTTAATTGCTGTCATTTCCAGTGCTCAGGTCAATGCTGTTTGATCCATTTGTTTCATCCTTTGGACTTTTGTAACAATTTAATACAACTGAGAGACTTGCTAGGTCATTTCAGAGGGCAGTTAGGCATTAACCACATTGTTTTTAAAACATAAAACATTGAACATAGAAAAGTACAGCACAGAACAGGCCCTTCGGCCCATGATGTTGTGCCGAGGATTATTCCTAATATAAAATAATATAACTTAACCTACGCACCCTCAATTCACTGCTGTCCACGTGCAGCAGTCGCTTAAATGTTCCTAATGACTCTGCTTCCACCACCACCACTGGCAACGCATTGCATACATTCAAAACTCTCTGTATAAAGAACTTACCTCTGACGTCTCCTCTATACCTTTCTCCTAACATCTTAAAATTATGACCCCTACTGCCAGTCAATTCTGCCCTGGGAAAATGCTCTGACTATCAACTCTATCCATGCCTCTCATTACCTTGTGTACCTCGATCAGTTCACCTCTCTTCCTCCTTCTCTCCGGAGAGAAAAGTCCGAGCTTTAGTCAACCTCTCTTCGTAAGACAAGCCCTCCAGTCCAGGCAACATCCTGGTAAACCTTCTTTACACCCTCTCCAAAGCCTCCTGATCTTTCCTATAATAGGGTGACCAGAACTGGACACAATATTTCAATTAGGTAAAAACAATGACTGCAGATGCTGGAAACCAGATTCTGGATTAGTGGTGCTGGAAGAGCACAGCAGTTCAGGCAGCATGCGAGGAGCAGTAACATCGACGTTTCGGGCAAAAACCCTTCAGAAGGGCTTTTGCCCGAAACGACGATTTTACTGCTCCTCGCATGCTGCCTGAACTGCTGTGCTCTTCCAGCACCACTAATCCAGAACACAGTATTTCAATTGTGGTCTCACCAGAGTTTTGTAGAGCTGCAGCAAAACCTTGCGGCTCTTAAACTCAATTCCCCTGTTAATGAAAGCCAAAACACCATATGCTTTCTTAACAACACTTGGATGGCAATTTTGAGGGGTCTGTGCACTTGAACACCAAGATCCTTCTTCCCTCCACAATGCCAAGAATCCTGTCTTTAATCCTATATTCAGCATTCAAGTTCGACCTTCCAAAATGCATCACTTCGCATTTATCCAGGTTGAACTCCATCTGCCATTTCCCAGCCCAGTTCTGCATCCTGTCTATGTTGCACTGCAGCCTACAATACTATCAACGGTACCTTCAACTCTTATGTCATCGGCAAATTTACTAACCCACCCCTCAACTTCCTCATCCAAATCATTCATAAAAACTACAAAGAGCAGAGACCACTCACCAGTGACCTCCAGGCAGAGTAGTTTCCATCTACAACCACTCTTTGCTTTCTGTCAGCCAACCAATTCTGAATCCAGACAGCCAAATCTCCCTGTATCCCATACCTCCTGACTCAATGAAAGAGCCTACTATGAGGAACCTTATCAAATGCCTTGCTGAAATCCACATACACCACATCCACTGCTCGACCTTCATCGACCTGTCTCGCCACCTCCTCAAAGAACTCAATAAGATTTGTGAGGCATGACCTGCCCCTCACAAAGCCATGCTGACTGCCTTTAATCATGTTATGCTTTTCCAAATAGTCATAAATCCTATCCCTCAGAATTCTTTCCAAAACCTTGCTGACCACAGATATAAAACTGACTGGTCTGTAGTTGCCAGAGATTTCCCTATTACCCTTCTTGAAAAGAGGAACAACATTCGCCTTCCTCCAATTGTCCGGTACGACTCCCGTGGCGAGTAAGGAAGCAAAGATCTTTGCCAGTGGCTTAGCAACCTCCTTTCTCACTTCCCAGAGCAACCTAGGATAAATCTGGTCTGACCCTGGGACTTATCAATCTTAATGTTTGTCAAAATTTCAAGCACATCAACTTCATCAATCTTAAGTGTCTGAATGTTGTCCAGTCTAGTGCGAGATAGCAGATTTCATTCACCAAAGGACATTAGTAAACCAGATGAGTTTTTATAACCATTATATAATTCTATTCTTTAAGTTGACCCTAATTCCCATGCTGAAAATGTGTTGCTGGAACAGCACAGCAGGTCAGGCAGCATCCAGGGAACAGGAGAATCGACATTTCAGGCATAAGCCCTTCTTCAGGAAGAAGGGCTTATGCCCAAAACGTCGATTCTCCTGTTCCCTGGATGCTGCCTGACCTGCTGCGCTGGTCCAGCAACACATTTTCAGCTCTGACCTCCAGCATCTGCTGACCTCACTTTCTCCCCTAATTCCCATGCAGTTACACAAGCAGGCCACCCTCTGATAAATATGCAGTAACTCAGTAGAATTACACTTACTAAGTTTTTTTTTTCTAAATTAACAGGAGTTCTATAGTTACTTCATACGCATTATTGTCATGATCTCACTCATTACAGATATTTTACTGAAAGATGGAACAATTAACCGAAATGCATTGGGAAAGAGCGTTTTTGGGAATAACGTAAGTACACACTATAGGATTTTCCTAAACTTAGGTGATTATTTTCAGCTGATGTTACTTGTTAGAATAGTCCGAGGAATATACTATTAAAATGTTGTCCAGTGTAGCATGGTGTTGGAAGATGTTTTATATCTTCGCTAAAGTGACCTTTATTTTGAGGGTGAAATTTTAAAACATTAACCTTAGTTTATTTGTGCATTGTATACTTCATTGCTGTCATTGGTTGACACTGGTTCACTAATGTCCTTACCTGTTCTGGTCTACAGACTACAGTAATCTGGTTGACTCTGAGATATCCTGTGGGCAATTATGCCCCAGGCAGTGACACCCACATTCTGCGAATGGATTTAAATAAATTCGAGGCAGATTTAAAATACATCCAAAATCTAGATTATCTTCCTGGAAACCAGAATCACCTTCCTTCCTCAAGACAAAATACTTCAAATTTCAATCTAACAGAAATCCCTAATTATCTATCTAAAACTGCTAAAACCTAGACAGAAAGGTTCTTGACTAACTCAGCACTTTTAGATCAATCTACAATATAACATGGGGCAAGACCACACTTAAACCTCCCTCATAATATTGGAGTATTCAAAATCATGGTGCTTGGAACCCATATTTTATAATTCCTTTTAGACTGATGCTGTTTTAATTGAAACTTGTTGAAACTCAGTTTGTTAGTAATGTGGTATGGTTAACTGAGTTGGTCTTTCCTTTTGGTGTAAATTGCCCTAAGGAAAGACAATGAAGCACTTAGACTATCATTCCTTATCTATTAGAATTCCTGTAAAGTACACACTTTTTTTTTTAAGTAGGGAGGTTCTCATTTAGTTTTAGGATTTGTTCATGTCCAGCACTTGTAACTTTGAGTTGTGTTTGAATTTTTCACTGTAATGTAGGAGATTGAAGGCTGATCTTTATAGAGGTTTATAAAATCATGAGGAGCATAGCCATGTTGAATAGCAAAGATGTTTTCCCTTGGCGAAGGGAGTCCAAAACTAGAGGCATAATTTTAAAGTGAGAGGAGAAAGATTTATAAGGGTTCTGAGGGCAGTGTTTTCACACAGAGGGTGGTGCATGTATGGAATGAATTGCCAGAGGAAGTGGTAAATGCAGGACAGTTAGAACATTTAAGAGATATTTGGATAGGCACATTGAATAAGAAAGGTTTAGAGGGATATGTGCGAAGCGTGGGAAATGAGATTAGTTTAGTTTGGGAAACTTGGTAAGAATGAATGAGTTGGACCGAAAGGTCTGTTTCCATGCTGTATGACTCTGACTCTATCACTGTGAGAATTTTAGCTGATATGATTCTGGATGAATCTTCCATTCCTACAGCACATTTGGAAATTGAGTTATAGAGTCATAGAGTTATGTAGCTTGGAAACAGACTCTTTGATCAATCGACCATTTGGTCCATGTTGACCAGATGCCCTGATTTACTATTGGCCCATTTGCTAGCATTCGATCCATATCCTTCTAAACCCTTCTTATTCAAGTACCCATCCAGATGCATTTTAGATGTGGTAATTGTATCAGTCTCCACCACTCCGTCTGACAGCTCATACCATACATGCACCACCTTCTACAAACTTTGGTCTTTTAAATCTTTTCCCTCACTTTAAATCTATGTCGTCTAGTTTTGGACCACTCTACCTTGGGAGAAAGACTTTGGCTATTCAACCTAGTCTTACATAGAACATAGAACAATACAGCACAGAACAGGCCCTTCGGCCCACGATGTTGTGCCGATGTTGTTACCCCTCATGATTTTATAGATCTCTGTAATCCCTCATTCTCTGACACCCTAGTCTATTAAACCTCTTTAGCTCAAACCCTCCAACTCCAGCAATATCCATGTAAATCCTTTTGAACCTTTTAAATTTAATAACATCCTTCCTATACCAAGAGACTAGAATTGAATGCAGTATTCCAAAAGTAGCCTAATCAATGTCCTGTACAGCCAAACGTGACATCTCAACTCATGTACTCAGTGCACTGTCCAATAAAGGCAAGCGTACCAAATGCTGCCTTCACTACACTGTCTACCTGCAACTCCACTTTCAAGGAACTGTATACCTGCACCCCAAGGTCTCTTTGTTCAACAACAGTCCCCAGACCCTACCATTCAGTGTATAGGTCCTGCTCCGATTTGCCTTACCAAAACGCAATACCTTACATTTATCTAAATTAAACTCCATCTGTGACTCATTGGTTCATCTGAACAAGGTCATGTTGTATTCTGAGACAGCCTCTTTCACTATCCACTACACCACCTATTTTGCACCGATATCTGCAAACCTACTAACCATTCCTCCTATATTCACATCCAAATAATTTATACAAATGACAAAAAGTAGTGGACCCAACACCGATCTTTGTGACACATCGCTGGTCACAGGTCTCCAGTTGGAAAAACAGCCCTCCACCACCACCCTCTTTCTCCTATCTTCAAGCCAATTTTGTATCGAAATGGCTGGCTCTTCATGGATTTCATGTGATTTAACTTTGCTAACCAGTCTACCATATGGAATCTTGTCAAATGCCTTGCTGAAGACCATATAGACAATGTCCACCACTCTGCCTTTATCAATCTTCTTTGTCACTTCTTCAAAGAAAACTCAAACAAGTTAGTGAGACACAAGTTCCCATACACAAGGCCATGTTAACTATCCCTAATCAGTCTTTACCTTTCCAAATATATGTAAATCCTGACCCTCAGAATCCCCTCCAATAACTTACCCACCACTGATATCAGGCTCACCAGTCTATAGTTCCCTGGCTTTTCCTTAACACCTTTCTTAGAAATGACACCAAATTATCCACCTTCTAATCTTCTGGCACCTTACCCATAACTATTGATGATACTAGTATCTCAGCAAGGGGCTCAGCAATCACTTCCCTAGCTTCCCACAAAGTTCTGGGATACGCCTGCTCAAGACCTGTAGCTATATCTGCCGTTATAAGTTTTAAGATGTCCAGCATGTACTCCTCTGTAATGTGGACACCTTCCAAGATATCACTATTTAGTTCTCCACGTTCTTTAGCTTCCACATCCTTCTCCATAGTAAATACTGACGCTAAGTACTCAGTTAGCACTTCATCTATCTCCTGTGGTCCCACACATAAACGATATTGTTGATATTTAAGGGGCCCTATTCTCTTCCTTGATACTCTTTTGTCCTTAATGTATTTGTAGAATCCCTTTGGATTCTCCTTAATTCTATTTGCTAAAGTTTTAAAGATTTATTAAAAATATAAATTGCAACTTTTATTAATTAATGATTCAATCATAGTGTAATTGAGGTACTTCTAATATAATTGATGGTTGATTTGCAGCTCAATTTAATTTGTGTTCTGAGAAGTTTGATTGTTAATAGGACAAGATGCTTATTTCAAAGATAGTGCATTAATACAGAAAGTAACTACCTCTTTCCTGTCTTAGACTATCAAAATATGTGTATATTGTCTCTAAAAATAGTAAATTAATTAAATATTTAATTAAAGTCTAAGACATAGAATTACTTACAGCTGTTGCTCAAAGCTTAAGACATCCTTCCCTTCCAGGGTAATGTGATGTAGGCTAGACATCTTTTCAGGGAGAAAAATTACAGCCTTTGACCATAACGTCCACTATACCCTGAAGATGGCTGCACAGGTGAATAGAGTGGTCAAGAGGGCATATGGTATGCTTGCCTTCATTGGATGGGGTATTAAGTATAAGAGCTGGCAGGTCATGTTAAAATTGTACAAGGCTTTGGTTCAGCCGCATGTAGAACACTGTGTACAGGTTTGGTCGCCACATTACCAAAAGGATGTCCGACGCTTTGGAAAGGATGCAGAGAAGGTTTATGAGGATGTTGCCTGGTATGGAAGGTGCTAGCTATGAAAAGTGATTGTGTAGGTTAGGAATGTTGTCATTAGAAAAAAGGAGATTGAGGGGGGGAACCTGTTTGAGGTCGACAAAATCATGAAGGGTGAAGGCAGGGTGGATAGAGATAAGCTTTTTCCCAGGGTGAGGGATTCAAAAACGAGAGGTAACACATTCAAGGTGAGAGGTGAAAAATTTAAGGGGGATACACACGGAAAGTACTTTACACAGAGGGTGATAGGTGTCTGGAATATGTTGCCAGCAGAGGTGTTAGAGGCAGGCACAGTAGATTCATTTAAGGTGCGTCTGGACAGATGCATGAGTGGATGGGGAGCAGAGATACAGATGCTTCAGAATTGGGTGACAGGTTTAGACATTGGATTTGGATTGGAGGGCCGAAGGACCTGTTCCTGGGCTGTAAATTTTCTTTGTACTTTGTACTTTGTTCTTTATAAGGACCAGAAATCCCTCACCATCCACTCCATCTCCTTCTCTGACTATTATCTGAGGTTAAATAAGATTACATAGAACCTTTTGCTCTTAATTGAGTTTCTAATCCTGTATACTATCAATATATGGGCTTTTGTGGTGCAATGGTAGTGTCCCTACCTCTGAACAATGAGGCCTGGGTTCAAGTCCCTCCTGCGGCAGAGGTGTGGAATAACATTTCTAAACATTAATTAGAAAATATGTATATCCTATCCATCAACAAGACCCATTTTCACCTGCCATCATTTAATCTGCTCAAACTCTTATTCATGCCTTTGCTCCCTCCAGGTTTGACTGTTTTACTGCCCTCCTGACTGAACGCCTGCCTTACACCCTTAATAGACGTCAGGTCACCTTAAACACTACATGCCATATCTAATATTGAGCTAAGTTCCAATTATTTGTCATCCTGTGTTTGCTGACCTCCATTCCTCCTGGCCTTGCAATGTCTTGAATCTCTCCATTTTAAAATTGTAATCCTTATGTTCAAAGCCCTCCATGGGTTGAACCTGTGTTATGATTGGGGCTTGACTCTCCACATTTCTGCAACTGCCTCCTTACAAACTTCATATTTGTCTGCTCACCTTCAATTATGACCACTTACACATTTTCGTATTTAATTTCTGCACTATTGGCAGCTGAGCTTTGAGCTGCCTGTTGGAAGCAGTCTTTGAATAATTTTAAGGCAGAGATGGATTATTCATAAACAAGGAGATGAAAAATAATTGGAGCTGAGGGAAATATGAGGTAATCACATCAGCTATGCTCCTATTGAATAGTACAGCAGGCTTGTGGTGTTGTGTGGTTCTTCCTCCTCATTTGTCTGTATGTCTTTACCCAAAGCTCTGGAATTCCCTCCATAAACCAGTCTCCTACTTTAAGAAATTCATTACAGACTACCTCTTTGACTAGACCTTTGGTCACCCACCCTATTATCTCCTTATATAGCTCACTGTCTTTTTTTTTACTACACTGAAGGAACTTTATACATTGTTCTTCTCTTTAGCTGAACTCATCCAGACATGTGGAGAGTATTCCATCATACTCCTGGTTTGTGTCTTGTAAGACAGTGAACAGCTTTCCACAGGTTAGATGAATTAGAATCATATAATATTTATAGCACAGAAAGGGGCCACTTAACCTAGTCTTTCTGTGCCAGTCGAAAAAAATCTCCCAAGCTATATCACACTTTTCACAGTCCTGTAGCGTATGGAGTACTGCATGCAGCTTTGGTCTTCTTACTTGAGAAAGGATATACTGGCACAAGAAAGGCTACAGAGGAGGTTCACTAGGTTGATTCCAGAGTTGAGGGGATTAGCTTACGTGGAGAGACTGAGTAGACTGCAATTATATTAATTGGAATTTAGAAGAATGAGGGTTGATCTTCCAGAACCACATAAAATCATGAAGGGAATAGACAGGATAGAAGAAGAGATTTCCACTGGCAGGTGTAACTAGGACAAGAGCGCATAACCTCAAAATTTGGGGTAACAGATTTAGAACTGAATTGAGAAGGAATTTATTCACCCAGAGGGTTATGAACCTCTGGAACTCCCTTCCAACTGAAGTAGTTGAGGCTTGCTCAGTAAATGTTTATAAAGCTAAGATAAATTTTTGAACAGTAAAGGAATTAAGGATTATGGTGAGAGGGTGGGTAAGTGGACCAGAGGCCATGAGAAATCAGCCATGATCTTATTGAACGGTGGAGCAAGCTGAAGGGGCCAGATGGCCTACTCCTACTCCTTGTTCTTATCGTACTCAAGGCCATAAGACATAGGAGTAGAAGTAAGGCCATTCAACCCATCGAGTGCAGTCTGCCATTTAATTATGGCTGATGGGCATTTTAACTCCACATACCTGCACTCTCCCCATAGTCCTTAATTCCTTGCGAGATCAAGAATTTATCAATCTCTGCTTTGAAGACATTTAACATCCCAGCCTCCACTGAGCTCCCTGGCAATGAGTTTCACAGGCCCAACACACTCTGGCTGAAGAAATGTCTCCTCAATTCCATTCTAAATTGACCCCCTGTAATTCTAAGGCTGTGGCAACGGGTCCTAGTCTCCCAGCCTAACGGAAATAAATTCCCAGCATCCACCCTTTCTGAATCATGCTTTATGCTGTAAGTTTCAATTAGATCTCCCCTAAACCTTCTAAACTGTAATGAATACAATCCCAGGATCCTCAGCCACTCATTGTATGTTACTCCAGTGCCAGTATATCCTTCCTGAGGTGTGGGGCCCAATTTTGAACACAGTATTCTAAGTGGGGCCTAACCAGAACTTTATAAAGTCTCAGAAGCACATCCCACTTTTTATATTCCAACCCTCTTAAGGTAAATGACAACATCACACTTGCTTTCTTAACCACAGACTCAACCTACAAGTCAACCTTTAGAGAATCCTGGACTAGCACTCCCAGATCCCTTTGTACTTTAGCTTTGTGAATTTTGTCACCGTTTAGACAATGGTTAATGCATTCTTATTTCAAAAGTCCAGGACCTCGCATTTGTTCATGTTGAATTTCATCAGCCATTTCCTGGGCCACTCTTCTAAACTGTCTAAATCTTTCTGCAGCCTCCCCACCTCCTCAGTACTACCTGCCTGTCTGCCTAACTTCGTATCGTCGGCGAACTTTGCTAGAATGCCCCAGTCCCTTCATCTAGATCATTAATATATAAAATGAACAGCTGCAGCCCCAACTCTGAACCCTGCGGGACACCACTTGACACTAGCTGCCATTCTGAAAAAGAACATTTTATCCCAACTCTCTGCCTTCTGTCAGACAGCCAATCCTCCATCCATACCAGTAGCTCACCATGAACACCATGGGCTCTCACCTTACTCAGCAGCCTCCTATGAGGCACTTTATCAAAGGCCCTTTGGAAATCTAGGTAGATAACATCCACTGGATTTCCCTGGTCTAACCTACTTATTACCTATTCAAAGAATTCTAATAGGTTTGTCAGGTATGGCCTCCCCTTACTAAATCCATGCTGACTTGTTCTAATCCGACCCTGCACTTCCAAGAATTTAGAAATCTTATCCTTAACGATGGATTCTAGAATTTTACGTACAACTGAGGTTAGGCTAATCAGCCTATAATTTTCCATCTTTTGTCTTGATCCTTTCTTGAACAAGGGGGTTACAACAGCGATTTTCCAATCATCCAGGACTTTGCCTGACTCCAGTGATTTTTGAAAGTTTACAACCAACGCCTCTGTTATTTCTTCAGCCACCTCCTTCAGAACTCTAGGATGTAGCCAATTAGGGCCAGGAAATTTATCAAGTATTAGACCTTTTAGCCTTTCCAGCACTTTCTCTTTTGTAATGACGAACATACTTTACTCTGCTCCTTGACTCTCCTTAATTGTTGGTATATTACTCATATTTTCCACTGTAAAGACTGACACACAGTATTTATTAAGTTCTTCAGCTGTTTCCTTATCTCCCATTACTAGCCTTCCTGCATGAATTTGGAGCTGCCCAATTTCTACTTTTGCCTCTCATTTGTTTTTTATTTATTGAAAGAAACTTTTACTATCATTTCTAATATTACTGGCTAGCATTTGATCCTCTCCTTCCTTATTTCTTTTTTTGTTTTCCACCGTTTGTTTTTGTAGTCTTCCCAATCTTCTGATTTCCCAGTGCTCTTGGCCACTTTATAGGCTCTCTCTTTTTCTATGATACATTTCCTGACTTCCTTTGTCAGCCATGGCTATTTAATCCCACCCCCTGATAATCTTTCTTTTCTCTGGGATGAACCTCTGTACTGTGTCCTCAATTACACCCAGAAACTCCTGCCATTGTTGCTCTACTGTCTTCCCCATTAGGCTCTGTTTCCAGTTCCTCTCTCATGGCCCTGTAATTACCTTTCTTTAACTGTAACACCATTACATCCGATGTTGCCTTCTCTCTTTCAAACTGTAGACTGAACTCTACCATATTATGATCGCTGCCTTCTAAGTGTTCCCTTACTTTAAGATCTTTTATAAAGTCTGGTTCATTACATAGTACCCAAGTCCAGAATAGCCTGCTCCCTTGTGGGCTCCATCACAAGCTGTTCCAAAAAGCTATTCTGTAAGCATTCCATGAATTCCCTTTCTTTGGATCCACCGGCAACATTATTCACCCAGTCCATTTGCATATTGAAGTTCCCCATGATCACTGTAACCTTGCCTTTCTGACATGCCATACCTATTTCCTGGTACATCTTGCGCCCCACTCCTGGCCACACCTGGGAGGTCTGTACATAAATCCCATTATGGTTTTTTGCCTTTGTGGTTCTTCAACTCCGCCTACACAGACTCCACCATAGATTTAATTTCAGCACCATAGATTTAATTTCATTCTTAACTAACAAGGCAACCCTGCCCCCCCACCCACCTCCCTGTCTTTTCGATAAGTTGTAAACCCTTGCCAGTCCCGAACCTCCTGCAGCCACATCTCTGATGCCTACCACAACATAATCATTCACAATGATTTGTACCGTTAATTCATCTACTTTGTTACGAATACTACGGGCATTCAGGTAAAGTGCCTTAATGCTAATTTTCTTATCGTCATGATTTCCAAAGTATACATCCAGACACCTTTTAAATGAGTTGAGGTTTTCTGCCTCGACAATCCTTTCAAGCAATGAGTTCCAGACCATAACCACCCTTTGAGTGCAAATATTTTTGGTCATTTCCCCTTTAATTTTTCTGCCAACTACTGGAATTCCCAGCTTCTGACTTGCCTTTATTGCAAGAGTACTTATGTGACTGGCAGTTTATGGTGAGGTTTCTGGTCAGTGGTAACCCCAAGATGTCAACGGTGGGGCTTCAGTGCTGATAATGCATCTCAAGGGGATATCATTAGGTTCTGACTTATTGGAGATGGTCATTACCTGACATTTTGTATAGTGTGAATTAAACTTGCCATGTAACAAGGCTGAATATTGTCTAGGTCTTGCTGCATATAGACAAAGACTGTGTTTCTGAGCAGTTGTATATGGTATTGTCAGTGAACTAACCCTTATTCTGTCTTTGTGATAGAGAAAAGGTCATTGCTGAAGTAGCAGGAGATGGTTGAAGTAGAACACTACATTTTGAAATTCCTGTAGTAATGTCTGTGGCTGAGATGATTGACCACCAACAATCTGTCTTCCCTTTTACAGAGAATTTTTCCCTTGATTCCCATTGACTTCAGTTTTGTTAAGACTCCTTGATGACTTGCTTTGTCCTTCACATGGAGGCACCATTTGACCTCTTGAGTGCAACTCTTTTTGTCTAGTACAGACCAAGACTGAAATGACAAAACTGTTCCTGACAGAACTCAAACTGAGCATCAGTGATCATTTAATGTTTGTTAGTGCTGCCTATTGATACTGTTAACATCCCATCCATCACATTCTGTACTATTGATGGTGATGACCTTTTAATTACTTGAAACACAGAATTTTTATTATTACCAAATAAGAGAAATTTTGAGTACCAAGAATATGCTTTCATAGTATATATTTTATGTTTAAGGCAATGCTCAAACGTCTAACAGATATTGTCTGGCCAGAAACTGCCATTCTTGTGAAGCAGAAAATTGATGATGCTGGTGTAGAAGGTAAGTGCCAAGGATCCAACATTTCACTGCCAAATGAACATTATTTTTTATGAAAATGACCGCAACCCAAGATCTGTCAAGTTGTTTAAATTTTAACTTGAACTTCTCACTCTTCAAGAAGTCTTTTGTGGTAGGAATTTACCTCTGGAAACCAATTTGTAATTTAAGTATTCAGTGAGATCCAAGTCGTGACTTTCTACTCCCCCACGAAGGATGGCTGATTGATCATCCTTCCTGTAAACCTTTTTTCAGTTTTGCTGGATATTCAGGGATGAGATTTTCTTTCTGTGCACAGTGCTTGATGGCAGTTTTGCATTGACATAGAAGTTGGACCGAAGGGTCTGTTTCAGTGCTGTACATCTCTGACTCTATAAAAGATGCACATATGATGTGGGTCAGACACCAACTGAAACCTTGTGCCTGGAAATCAGGCAAGGTGTGCTGTGGTTCAGTGTCAGAAAGTTGGGTGTGTTTTCAAAATGTCAATTCTGGCAACTACATTACCCCACTTAATGCCCTTTTGCACAAACTAATCATAGAACTGCTGACAGCTTCTGAAAACTCTATTTAATTAATTATTCAAATATTAACTACTATAAACGTGTTACCTTAATAATGCTGTATTTATGTCAAATTGTTTGCTGGCCTGCAAGAGGTGGATTGATGATGTTATGGGGAAAAATCATCAGGCCGGAGTCAGGGTCAGGGTTCAATGACAAAGTTTATTGTACAATGAAATACTGAAGCTCCAGGGAGAGAGAGATACCAACAGCACAGTGGTCAGCTGCAATTCTTCTCTCGACCCAGAGCACATGTCAAGATACTCTTATACATTTTGTGATACAATAGGTCAGTGATGAGATTATTTTCTTTGTAACATGATTTGATTATGGCAATCATTGCAGAATCATTGATAGTTTGGATACAGTCATTGTCAGTTCCAGCGCAGCCTTTGTTAATTTCAGCGCAGTCGTTGTTAGTTTCATGTGCAGACATTGTCAGTTTCAATGTCTGCGTGGAAGTCCATTGCTGTAGTAATGGGCACTAATCGCTCTTCCTAAGAAGGATGATTACTGCAGTCCTGGCTATTACCACTTTTGTATTGAGTCCGAATCAAGTTGTTAACATTTCTGTCAAATGTGTTGGCTGGACCCAGACATTTCGGTGGGCACAGTACGTTACTCGTGTGTATTTTCTCCCTCACCCACCTTAAAGTAATCAAGTAAGTTGTGAGTTCATTGTTGTGGCCCCAGACAGTGTGTGTATTTGCTCTGCTGTCTCTCTCCATATTGTGGTCTGGCAGCCAACTTATGTGTCAAGTGGCTGACTGATGAATTGTCTGCCCATGGTCACATTCAAGCATGCCTGCTCGCTGCAGGTGCAAGTAAACTGTCCCATGGTGACTGTACATCGCTGATGAGTGCACTGGACACATGAGGCATTTTTGGGAATCAGGGCATAAACTCATCCTCATCCTTGTCCTGTGAAACAGAGTGGGTAATTACCATGTTTTAAGTGGGTCTTCCCTTCCCTAGGCTGGGGGCTCAGCCCATGGGCCGGTTGTCCTGTTCAACTGCATACATCTACCCTGGAGTATTTTCGGATCTGCCCTTTACACGGCGCTTCCGAGATGTCCACTGTATAGAGGTCACGAGGGGTCCACACCGGAGATTCCACTGATCGCGCCAGTGGGTAGCAGACACTTTGGTTCCCATGCAAGCTTAGGTGGGTTTTATAGAAGAGGTTATCCTCAAATCATGACATGCTCCCGACAGTTGTGACACAACTTTATTTTGACTGCAAAATGTATATATCTGTATGTATTTCACTGTGTTTAAGTCAAAGTCTTTGCTTGTGTCAGGAGGTGCAGTCGTGCTTCGTTATGGTTTGTTCTGTTGTGTTTTCAGTACTCCCCCCGGGATGACCGTCTTGTCCACTGTTCCTGTTTGCACCTGGGGAATGGTCAATGACATTAGTTTGGTCACAGGAGTCTTTAAATGATCTTAGTTGGGTCCAGTGCTTTCATGTGCCTTTTCTTTTAATATCTATACAGGCACAGGTGTCTCCGCTTATTACCACTTCGTATGGCCCATACCATTTTGGGGCAAAGCCTGGTTTGTCAGGCAATGCTCGCACTAGGAAGCAGCTTCCTGTTGCTGGGACCTCAGGGAAGATTTCAAGTTCCCCTGCCTTGTCCTTTTTGTTTTGTTTAACAATTACAGATTTCTGCTTCCCTTTCAATTCTATCACATATCACTGAATTTTGTCTTTTAGTGGTCCCACATCGTTGCTACCTGTGATTATTGTCTCTGGCAAGTGCATTGCTTACCTGGTCATTAATTCATATGGTGTTAGCCCAGTTGCCTGATTCGAGATGGCTCTTAATTTCATTAGTATGGCTGGCAGCACTTCAGCCCATGTTCTGCCTGAGGTTTGTATAGCCTTAGCTAAAGTATTTTTGAGCGTTCTATTCATTCTCTCTACCATCCCTAAGTTCTGGAGGTGATTGGGGATTAGGGGATGTGAAATTATTGTCTAATGCTGAGTAATTGGCAGACAGTCTTCATGACCTTGCCTGTAAAATGTGTCCCTTGGTTGGATTCAATCTGGAGGAGGTACCCCACCCCCACCCACACCTAGGGATACCTCCTCCACTAATATTCTGGCTACAGTGGTTGCAGTGCAGATTTTGTAGGGAGTGCTTCTACCCACTGCGTAAATTGGTCTATGATGACCAGGCAGTATGTTTTCCCATGGGAGGGTGGTAGTGGCCCTGTAAAATCCACCTGAAGATGTTCCCAGGATCCCCTCGGTCTGGGCTGGTATCCACTCTTTACTTTTATGGGTCTCCCTGGGTTATATTGTGCATCTGCGGCAGTACTTGATCATGTCTCTTCCCATTCCCTTCCACCACCACTCTCTCCCTAGGCTTGCAAAGAAGCCTCTCTACCTGTATGGGAGAGCCCATGGTGCAGTTCGAGCAAAGTGTTCTGTATTCACGCTGGTGCTACCACCTTGTCTGCTCACCTCCAGATACCATCCTCCCCTTTGAATGCCCCCTGCAGTTCCCATTGCTCTCTCTCTACCTGCGGGATGACGTCCTGTACCTGCTGAATTTGGATAGCGTCTTTCGCTAGTTCAATAGTGGCTATTGCAGGCTCGTTAATGGCTTCTTGCTCTAGGGCTTTCTGAGCTGCTCGGTCTGCTGCCTGGTTTCCTATGAATTTTAGCCAATTTGGGCTCTCTTTTGCTGGCTCCCTTTGGGCTTTTATTTATATTACTGCAGCCTCTTTTGGCTGTTCACTAGCAAGCAATAGTGCCTGAATTCTTAATTGATGTCTGACAGGGGATCCCCCCACAATGGTGAACTCTATTCTACCCCCTGCCACGATGTAGTCATGGACTACACCAAAGGTATATTGACTGTCGGTATATATATTCACGGTTTTTCCTTTTGCTAGTTCCAGTGCTTTGGTGAGTGCTACCAATTCAGCTACCTGTGTGGACTGACTTCCATCAATCCTTCCGGACATAACTGTTTCTAACCTATCATTTATCATAGCCCATCCTATTTGGGGCGACCCTGCTACATATTTTCGTGACTCATCCACAAAGAGGGTCTCCTCGGCTGAGTCTGGGGAGTATCTTTTACTTGCCTCCTATCCTTATCCCCATCTATATCCCCACAGTTGCCCTCATGAATGGGAGCAGCTGGTTGTCAGCTTTGCTGATCTCTGGACTCCCACAGTTCCGCGGTGTTCCAGATGGTGTTTGGGGTGCTCCATGCTTTTCCCAGAATACTGCTTCTTGTGCATTGGCTGCAGTATTTTACATTGTTCCCTGGAATATCCCCAGCTCATGGAACCCTACACTCTCCTAGTAAAGTGTCCCTGCCAGCCACAGTTGTGGCAGGATTGTTACATTCTATTCTCGCCTCCATTCTGGTAGGCTGTTTGTCAGGTCAAGCCTTTATTGCAGGAGCTTCTGCATCCTGCACCCCACTAGCCCATTCAACTAGGGTGTCATAATCCTGGGTCATTATTACTCCCATTTTCAGGGTGGCTTGGTGGGCGCTGGAGATCCCACCTTTAAGAGCTTGGATGAATGCCCGGTCCCCCTGATCTGGGTTTGCTTGACCTGAGCATTCCTGATAGACTCTAAATAATCATTCCTCATATTCAGGGGCTCCTTCTCCTTTGGGTTGCTTAGGGTGGTCATGATCTTGCTCCAATCCATGGGAGCATTTCCTAGCCCCCTCTGGATTTTTTCTTTAAAGTCGGTGAATGGGGCCTGCTGGGCATCTATCTCAGCTGTGAGGGCGATGGCATGTGTCCACCGTCGTCCCGTAAAGTCTCTGACTGCTGTGGCATTGGGTCTGCCAGCTACCTGCCTCCACTTGTCTGCTGGGCAAGTTGCCCGGACCAGCTGGTGTATGTCCTTCAGATGTAGTTAGTGCCCTACCATACAATATCCAGTTCTTTCCAGAGCTGGATACTGTATTTGCGCTCCAGAGCTGTGATTTGCTCAGGGAGGCCATAATCTGTTGCCACTCCCCTGGGTGAATGGTTTATACTTTGCTTTGGTTTGTGATTCTGTCCCTTCTCTGTAACGGGTGCAAAGTTATACTTTTACATGGTTTGTCCAACAGAGGGAGCAGTTGGTCCCTGCTGGACAGTTTCATAGGAGGGCGTGTTCTTTCTAATGTGAATTCTCGATCCTTTTATCCTGTTCTCCAACTCTTTAACTTGTTCCTGGTCTACTCGTGGAGGCACTCACTTGTTCAATTAGGCTGGCTAATTGGTATACTAACATAACCCCTATCAATTTAGTTTTATTCCATTTTTGCTTATCTATCCACTCTGTTATGCTAATGTCTGGAATGGGTCCCAGCCACATTTTTTCATTTGCTCTGTCAATCCTTGTATTTCTCAATAAGGGAACCCTGCAGTGCCCCCTTTAAAACTTTGATCTGCCATTTAGCAGATTGTGTACATCTGGATACCACCAACAGTAAAGTGTTCCTAATCAGTGGGGACTTTTCTATCCCCTGGCCAATAATACTGTCCCAGCATCGTCCGTACAGCCATAGCAGCCTCCTAGCAAGGTGTGCTGTCTACCGTTGGGACTTTTCTACCCTCCCGGCCACATCTACTGATCCAACACCTCCCAATAGGCCCAGAAACCACCCTCTAGCCTGGTGTGCTCTCTACCGGTGGGACTCTTTACCCTCGCGGACACCGCCACTGTTCAAGCTCTATCATTCTACCATGGACCGACAGGTATTACAGTTACTCACAATGTGCACGCTTCCCACCTTGGTAACGTGCGCTCCACTGAGGTTTGGCTCTTGGTCCTCACCACATTGGAACTTACAAATACAAACAGCACCCAACTTTTAACTTAAACTCCAACTGGAGTCTGCGTTGTTTGCCCCTACACAGTCCAATGTTACCTGACCACAACTCCTAGTGCCCTCGGTGCCTCAATTCCCACTTCAAATCCTAACCTTCAAGAGGCAGGGGGGCTACCCCTCTTAACAACCGGTTTAGGGCAGAGCTTTTGAGACAGGTATGACATTGTCCTCCGGCTGTTTCAGTACAAGCAGCAGGTTCTTAACAACAGTTAGTACAGTTAAATGCTTATTCTCCACAGAAGTGCACTTAAATATTTTTAACTCCGTAAATCAGACAATACAATCAGTATACCTTTAAACCATGTCCTTGGCCCGGTCTGACTCTTTCTGTTTGTAGGTACAAATTGTCATAGAGTCATAGAGATGTACAGCATGGAAACAGACTCTTCAGTCCAACCTGTCCACGCTGACCAGATATCCCAACCAAATCTAGTCCCACCTGCCAGCACCTGGCCCATATCCCTCCGAACCCTTCCTATTCATATACCCATCCAAATGTCTTTTAAATGTTGCAATTGTACCAGCCTCCACCACTTCCTCTGGCATCTAATTTCATACACGTACCACCCTCTGTGTGAAAAAGTTGCCCCTTAGGTTACCCTGGTCCCCTGATCATGGCCTTCAGCCAGGGCACCAATAATAAGAATCCTGCTCGCAGAACCAATTGTTATGGGAAGAATCACCAGTCTCGGAGTCAGAATCGGGGTTCAATGACAGAGTTTATTGTGCAATGAAATACCAGAGCTCTGGGGAGACAAAGACACCAACAGCACAGTGGTCAGCTGCAATTCTTCTCTTGATCCAGAGCACATGTCAAGATACTCTTATACATTTTGTGATACAATAGGTCAGTGATGAGATTACTGTCTTTGTAATATGCTTTGTTTATGGCAATCATTGTAGAATCGTTGATAGTTTCAATACAGTCATTGTCAGTTCCAGCACAGCCTTTATTAATTTCAGCGCGGTTGTTGTTAGTTTCAAATGCAGACATTGTCAATTTCAATGTCTGCGTGGAAGTCCATTGCTGTAGTAATGGGCACTAATCTCTCTTCCTGAGAAGGATGATTACTGCAGCCCTGTCTATTAGCACTTTGTATTGAGTCCGTCTCAAGCTGTTAGCATTTCTGTCAAATGTGTTGGCTGGATCCAGACACTTTGGCGGGCAGTGCATGTTACTCATTCTCTCCCCCACCCGCATTAAACTAATCAACTAGGTTGTACAGTTGCACCTAAACAGGTGGTTGTGATGAAGGAGCGGCGCTCCGAAAGCTAGTGCTTCCAATTAAACCTGTTGGACTATAACCTGATGATGTGTGATTTTTAACTTTGTATACCCCAGTCCAATACTAGCATCTCCAAATCATGACAACTAGGTTGTGAGTGCTTTGTGCTGACATTCTGGTGGTTTCAGGCAGTGTCTGTATTTCCTCTGCTGTCTCTCTCCATATTGTGGTTCGGCGGCCAACTGATGGCTCAGTGGCCATCTTGTGTGTCCATGTGCCTAGTGTCACCCTGCCTCGTACCATCTCCCACTTCAATGGTAAGTATTGAGATTTGGCAATTTTAGGTTTCAGCAACAAGGAGCAGTGAAAAGGGAAATTTAAGATGGTGATATGTGGTAATATCCTAACTTGACCAGCAGTCAGAATAGAAGCTACAGATCAACACAAGAACAGTTCTTTTCAAATAAACAAATTCTGGTGATCTTTCAATGAAGCATATTTTAAGATCAAAGTCTATAACTGAATAACATCCCTAATCAAATGTTCATCTTTAGATAGTATCAATTTTATTCCTCAATTGTTTTTGATATAAATATAATTATTGTCACTAAATAGACGCTAAATTGATTGCAAGTGATTTGTTAAAACATTACTGGTCCTCACCCTTAACAATTTCTCCCACTTCGTCCAGACCAAAGGGATAGTCATGGGCACCCGTATGGGCCCCAGTTATGCCTGTCTCTTTGTTGGCTATATAGAACAGTCCATCCTCCGTAGTTACACTGGCACCACTCCCCACCTCTTCCTTCGCTACATTGATGACTGTATCGGCGCCACCTCATGCTCCCGCGAGGAGGTTGAGCAATTCATCAACTTCAATACATTCCACCCCGATCTTAAATTCACCTGGACCATCTCTGACACCTCCCTACCCTTCCTGGACCTCTCCATTTCCATTAATGATGACCAACTTGACACTGACATTTTTTACAAACCCACCGACTCCCACAGCTACCTGGATTACACCTCTTCCCACCCTAGTTCCTGCAAAAACGCCATCCCGTATTCCCAATTCCTCCGCCTCCACCATATCTGCTCCCAGGAGGACCAGTTCCACCACAGAACACACCAGATGGCCTCCTTCTTTAGAGACCTCAATTTCCCTTCCCATGTGGTTAAAGATGCCCTCGTCCACATCCCGCACCTCCGCCCTCAAACCCTACCCCTCCAACCATAACAACGACAGAACACCCCCTGGTGCTCCACCCTACCAACCTTCGCATAAACCGCATCATCTGCCAATAATTCCGCCACTTCCAAACGGACCCCACCACCAGAGATATATTTCCCTCCTCACCCCTTTCCGCTTTCCACAAAGACCGTTCCCTCAGTGACCACCTGCTCAGGTCCACCCTCCCTAAAAGCCCACCCTTCAGTCCTGGCACCTTCCCCTGCCACCGCAGGAATTGCAAATCCTGCGACCACAACTCCTCCCTCACCTCCATCCAAGGCCTCAAAGGAGCCTTCCACATCCATCAAAGTTTTACCTGCACATCCGTTGCTCCCGATGCGGTCTCCTCTACACTGGGGAGACTGGATGCCTCCTCGCAGAGCGCTTTAGGGAACATCTCCATGTCACCCGCACCAATCAACCCCACCGCCCTGTGGCCCAACATTTCAACTCCCCCTCCCACTCTGCCGAGGACATGCAAGTCCTGAGCCTCCTCCACCGCCGCTCCCTCACCACCTGACGCCTGGAGTAAGAATGCCTCATCTTCTGCCTCAGAACACTTCAACCCCAGGGCATCAATGTGGACTTCACGAGTTTCCTCATTTCCCCTCCCCCCACCTCACCCTAGTTCCAAACTTCCAGCTCAGCACCGTCCCCATGACGTGTCCTACCTGCCTATCTTCCTTTCCACCTATCCACTCCACCCTCCTTTCTGACCTATCACCTCCATTCCCCCCCCCGCCCCCCATTCACCTATTGTACGCCATGCTACTTTCTCCCCACCCCCACCCCCCTCTCATTTATCTCTCCACCCTGCAGGCTCCCTGCCTCTATTCCTGATGAAGGGCTTTTGCCCAAAACGTCGATTTTCCTGCTTCTTGGATGCTGCCTGACCTGCTGTGCTTATCCAGCACCACTCTAATCCAGACTTTGTTAAAACATTGTCTATCCCTTTATTTTGTGTTTCTTTTGTTCACTCATGGAACATGGGCATCATTGGCTGAGCCAGCAATTATCGCCCAGCCCTAGCTGCCTTTGAGAATTTGATTGTGAGTTGCCTTCTTGAATCTGCAGTCCCTATGCTATAGGTACACCCACAATGGCATCAGGGAGAGTATTCTGCAATTTTGACCCAACAAGACTGAAGGAATATTTACAAGTCAAGATGGTGAATGGTTTGGAGGGAACTTACAGGGCTAGTGTTCCCATATATTTGTTGCACTTATCCTTTTAGATGGTGGTGGTCATGGGTTTAGAAGGTGCTGTCTAACAAGCTTTGGTGAATTTCTGCATTGCATCTTTTAGATGGTATACATTGCTACTACTGAGCATCAGTGGTGCAAGAAGTCTATGTTTGTGAATGTGGCCCAATAAAGCAGGCTGCTTTGTCCTGGATGGTGTCAGGCTTCTTGAGTATTGTTGGAGTTGCATCCATCCAGGCAAGTGAGGAAAATGCCATCACACTCCTGACTTATACCTTGTAGATAGTGGACAGGCTTTGAGGAGTCTGAAGGTGAATTACTCGCTGCAAAGCTCCTAGCTTCTGACCTACTTCTGTAGCCACACATTCATTGGCAGATCCAATTCAGTGTCTGGTCAATAGTAACCCCAGGATATTGAAAGTGGGAGATTCAGTCATGGTAATACCATTGAATATCAAGGGACAATAGTTAGATTATCTGTTATTGGAGATGGTCATTGCCTGGCATTTTTGTGGCTAAAATGTGACTTAACACTTTTCAACCCAAGCCTGGATATTGTCCCAGTCTTTTTGCATTTTAACATGGACAGCTTCACTATCTGAGAAGTACTGAATGATGCTGAACATTGTGTAATTATTGGCGAATATCCCCAGTTCTGATCTTATGATGGAGGGAAGATCATTGATCAACGAGCTGATGGTGATTTGGTCTAGGATACTACCCTCATGAACTCCTGCAAAATTGCACCAATGGGGATTGAACTAGGTTGATTTGTGCACCATCTAAGTCTGAATTTCTTAATGTTACTTTGTCTTTCTTTTCAGGTAAAGCTATCTGTGTGGTGGATGCCGCAGTCTTGCTGGAAGCTGGATGGATTGATATGGTTCATGAGGTTTGGCTGCTTCTAATGCCTGAGGAGGAGGTGGGTTCTGTACATCTGAGTACATCTATTAGTGAATATAAAGCATTTCTCAAGATAACTGATAACTCAAGTGTTTAACATAGTTTAATATTCCTACTGTTTTACACTGGATAAGTTCAATAACTTTATTAAGTGTACACAGACTTAATTTGAAGGTCTTTGTAATTTGTTAGCAATGTAGTCTTCTTGATTTGTCTGATTTTTGCTGGTTTCTGTTTATGCCAGATTTAGGGTGAAAGCTGAACGGTGAGCTACTGAGAGAGTATAAAGTATTGCTCTGCTTGACATTTGGTGTTTTTGCAGTTCTGTCCTGATAAATATAGGTTTATGGTGAGATGGGAAAGGTTTAAAAAGGATCTGAGGGGTAACTTTTTATTGCAGAGGGTGATGCATACATGGAACATGCTGCCAGAGGAAGTGGTGGTGGTGGGTACAATTATAACATTTAAAAGGCATCTGGATGGGTATATGAATAGAAAGAGTTTAGAAAGAAATGGGCCAAATGCTGGCAAATGAAACTAGGTCAGATTGGGATGTTCAGTTGGGCTGAAGGGTCTGTTTCTGTGCTGAGTGACTAACTGCAAGAGAGCAAAACATTCGACTTCTTGAAAGCAACATCTCAGTTGCAAAGTGATGGAGAAATTTAGGTCTAGCAGCATTCGTGGAGATAGAAGCAGAGTTAACATTTCAAGTCTAAAATGACTTTCCTTTGGAACTTCATCAAGTTTCTGCAGCAGTTTTGTTCTCATGAAGCAATAATCAAATGCTTTTTACCAGTCAGAAAAAAAACTAAGAAATAAGTGGTGTAATATTATTGGTATGGATCATGATGTCTCTTGTTAGTATTATGCAACTTGAGTAACATTGCTCCTTATAAACTTTGGAATAGTGGAAACTATGAGAATGATATATTGTTTTAAGACTATAGAGGAGCTTTTCAGGCTGTGTTAATTATGACTCTAGTTGTTGAGAAAAGATGCAACCTAACGCTCTTTGAGCTGCACTTGCTAAATGTATTCTTTGTTGTCCAGAGCTGTGATTATGGTAATCCTAAAAATGAAATCCTCTTTTCCGATATGCTAGGCGCTCAAAAGGATAGTATCAAGAGATAAGCTGAGTGAAAACGAGGCAAAAAAGCGACTTGCAAGCCAGTGGTCAGATGCTCAACGGTTACGATATGCCAATGTAGTCCTGTGTACACTATGGGAGCCTGACATTACAGAAAAACAGGTTGGATTAGTTAATATTTGACAGCTATCCACTTTGTATCATTGTTTTAATCATCTTTTTGTAAATACTGAACAGGAGCTGGCACAACAATTGTGACTCAGAATATGTGGAAATCTGAAATATGAAGACAGCAGCTCAACTCTGAGAGCTCTTGACTCAGGATTACTTTTAATTCATTAATAGCAAGTGAGAATCACTAATTAGGTCAGCATTTATGGCCCATCCCTAATAATTATCCAAAGGGAAATTAAGAATCAACCACTTTGCTGTTGTCTGGAGTCATATGTAGGTCAGACGAGGTAAGAATAGCAGATTTCCTATCCTAAAGGGCATCAACGAAGCAAATGGTCTTCACAACAATTAGCAGTGATTACCTGGTTGCCATTAAAAGCTCATTTTTAATTACAGTTTTTTTCATCAAATTCAAATTTCACCATCTACCACAGTTGGTTTCAAACCCACATCACCAGAACAATTTAACCTTCAGTTGTGGATTACTAATCCAATGGCATTACTAATAAGTCTCTGCTCCTTGCTGGAGGTGGTGGTGGTGGTGAACTACCTTCTTGAACCGTTGCAGCCTTGGGCTTTAGGAACCTTTACAGCATTGATCGAAAGGAGTTCTTGGATTTTAACCCAGCTGTAGTGAAGGAATGTTGATATACTTTCACGCAGGATTGTGTGTCTTGGAGGGGATCTTGCAAGTGTTGGTGTTCGAATGAGACTGCTGCCCTTGCAGGTTTAGAAGCTGCTGTTGGAGGAGCCTTGATGAGTTACTGCAGTGAATTTTGTAATTGGTACAAACTGCTGCCACTGTGCAATAATGATGAATAGAGTGGATGGGTTTTTAATCAAGTGGGTTCCTCTTCCTGGATAGTTTTGAATTTTTTGAGTTTTACTGGAGTTACACTCATCCAGACAGGTGGATGGTATTTCATTCCACACCTAACCAGTGCCTTATAGATGGTGAACAGGCTTTCGGGAGTTCAGAGGTGAATTACTTGGCACGGAATTCCGAGCCTCTGCCTTCCTTTTGTTAGATATTGCTCAGCATTTGCGTGATGCAAATGTTACTGCTGTTCATTAGCCCAAGTGTAAATATTGTCCAGATTTTGTTGTTGATGGACACTGTCTGCTTCAGTATATGAGAAGTCACAACTGGTGCTAAACATCCTGCAGTCTTCAACAAAGATCTCACTTCTGACCTCACAGTAGCGAGAAGGTCATTGATGAAGCAGCTGAAGGTGGTTAGGCCCAGGACACTACCCTGAGGAACTTCTGGAATTGCGATGACTGACCTCCAACAACCACATCAATCTTTTGTGCTATGCTAAGTATGATTTCAACCAGCAATGAATTTTCCCATGATTCCCATGCACTGCAGTTTTACAAGGGCTCCTAAAGCAAACAGGACTTCTGCACACCCCGCAGAATTATATTTGCTTATATTATCTCTCCTTGTTCTTACTACCAAAATGCTAATTGATGGGCTTAAGAATAATGCTGTACGTTCAGCTATTGTGGTAGAGTAAGAGTTTCCTGAAAGACATAATCTGATCAAATCCTCCTGACATTCAGAAGCATTATACAACTGCATTTCCCATTATCAACGTCTGGGGGGCTACTTTGATCTGTAACTGAAGCGGACTAACCACATAAATAGTGGTTACAAGGGGCTAAAAATACTGCACTGAGTAACTCATCTCCTGACTCCCCAAACCATGTCCATCATCTACAAGGCATAAGTCAGGAGTGTGATGCAATACTCCTGGATAAATGCAGCTCCAACAACATTCAAGAAGCTTGATGCCATCCAAGGCAAACCAGAAACAAAATCAGAAATTACTGGAAAAACTTACCAGGTCTGGTGGCACCTGTGGAGAGAAATTAGAGTTAATGTTTCAGGTCCAGTGTTCCTTCTCTGAACCAGATTTGAAGCAGTTCTACAATCCACTTGGTTGGCACCATATCCACAAACACTAGCTCGAACACTCAGCAGCAACAGCACGTATCATCCACAAGATACACTGCAGAAATTCAGCAAGGATCCTTAAATACCACCTTCCAAAGCCATGGTCACTACAATGGACGGCATGGTGGCACAGTGGTTAGCACTGCAGCCTCACAGCGCCAGAGACCCGGGTTCAATTCCCGCCTCAGGCGACTCTGTGTGGAGTTTGCACATTCTCCCCATGTCTGCGTGGATTTCCTCCGGGTGCTCTAGTTTCCTCCCACAATCCAAAAATGTGCAGGTTAGGTG
Organism: Chiloscyllium plagiosum; assembly: GCF_037043375.1. Classification (NCBI taxonomy): domain Eukaryota; kingdom Metazoa; phylum Chordata; class Chondrichthyes; order Orectolobiformes; family Hemiscylliidae; genus Chiloscyllium; species Chiloscyllium plagiosum. The sequence goes on from NW_028270170.1 coordinate 211,164, forward strand.
AATTGGCCATGCTAAATTGCCCGTAGTGTTAGGTGAAGGGGTAAATGTGGGGGAATGGATCTGGGTGGGTTGCGCTTCGGTGGGTCGGTGTGGACTTGTTGGGCCGAAGGGCCTGTTTCCACACTGTAATCTAATCTAATCTAATCTACTATCTAGAAGAACATCAGATATATATGAACACCACCACCTGCAGGTTCCACTCCAAGCCACCACCATTCTGACTTGGAAATATATCACTGTTCTTCCATTGTCACTGGGTCAAAATCCTGGAATTCCCTTCCTAACAGCATTGTTGGTCTATCTACAGTACGTGAACTACAGCGGTTCTAGAAATCAGCTCACCACCTTCTCAGGGCAAGTAAGGATGGGTAATAAATTCTGGCCAGCCAACATCCACATATCACGAGTGAATTTTTAAAAATATTTTTGTCCAATAACATGTTTGTTTGCCAAATTTTTTCAACTAAATATGTTATAATAATGACCTGCAAACAAGTAATACTGAGCAAATAATAAAATAGCACCTGTGGGGAGAGAAGCAGAGTCAATGTTTCAGATCAATTGCTTTTTATCAGGACTAGAAAATGTTAGGAACTTTTCAGTCAATACGGAGGTCGAGAGGAAAGAATAAAAGGTGGATAGGGTGAATACAATCTGAAATGGTTGAACTCTGTGTTGAATTATAAATGTTATAAAATGCTTAATCAATAGATTAGACTGAGTTCTTTGAACTTCCACTTCATTAGAATAGTGTCAGAGAGGTGGCAAGAGGTAGAGAATTGAAATAAGAAAGAACTAGAAACAAAGGCACACTTGCGGATTGAGGAGATGTTTCACAAAACAGTCATCCATTCTGTGCTTGGTACTTTTTGCTTAGAGTAGCCCATGTAGTGAGTAGTAAATAGAGCACAGGAGAAAGTGAGGACTGCAGATGCTGGAGATCAGAGTCGAAAAGTGTGGTGCTAGAAAAGCACAGCCGATCAGACAGTACCTGAGGAGCAGGAGAGTCAACGTTTCAAGCATGAGCTCTTCATCAGGAGCTTATGCTCGAAATGTCAACTCTCCTGCTCCTCAGATGCAGCCTGAATGACTGTGCTTTTCCAGCACCACACTTTTTGACAATAACCAGAGTATGTCAAATTCAAAAATGTACAGGTGTCCTTCACAATAAAGGAGTGTTTAGAATCTTGGACAGTGGAAAGGGAGAGGTTTAAAAACCAAGTATGACATTTTCTGCACTTGCACAGGAAGGTACTGTGGACAGGGAGGGAGTAATTGAAGAGTCAGTCAGTGTGTAATGGGGGAGCAATCCTTTTGGAATGCTAAAAGGAGAGAAAATATGCTTGGTGCCAGTCAACAGCAGTTGGCTAAAATGGCAATAAATGATCAGCTGTTAGGGGAGGCTGGCAGGGTGGAACCCAAGGACAAGGAAAATCCTTTTATGGTTATTGAATGGAGGAGAAAGGTAAGAAATGCTGAAAATGATCTCTGGTACATTCAAGGGCAGTGTCACTGGAGAGAGAATCCTTGGTCAAGAATAAAGAAAAGCCTTTTGAAAAAAATGACATACCATGTGGTAATATCAGAACTGATGCAACAGAGATTGAGAAACTGGGAAAATGTATTAGACTCCATTCAGGAAGTAGGATGGGAATAGTTGTAATCAAAATAGCTGTGCAAATCAGTGGAGTTGCAATGAATATTGGTTGATAGCAAAGTTCCCTTTAGTTTTTGTTGCTGCACAGACCATACGTTTTTAGAAGTTAATAAAATAATGAGGGGTATAGATGGAGTTAATGGTAGATGTCTTTTCCTTAGGATGGGGGAGTTTCAAGACTGGGGGCACATTGTAAAGTGAGAGGAGAGAGATTTAAGAAAGAATGAAGGGCAATTTTTTTTACTTCCTCAGGAAGTGGTGAGTGTGGATACAATTACAATTTTTAAAAGACATTTGGATAAGTACATGAATAGGAAAGGTTTGGAGGGATTTGACTAGGAATAGGCAGATGAGACTAGTTTAGTTTGGGATTATGTTCAGCATGAACTGTTTGGTCCGGAAGATCTGTTTCCGTGCTGTATGACTCTGAGAACCAAAGCAAAGTGGTTGACGTGTGCAGAACTTCCCAGTAGCTGTGCAGCTTAGAGAGAACGTTGGTTGACAGCCTATTCCCTAAAGTAGTGATAGAGAAGTTGAGGTAGATAGGGAAGAAACAAAATCCGTTTGAACATTGATCTTACCATTTGTTTTCTTTGTATATTTTTAGGTCCAAAAGGCTTGGCAACTCCTTCAAAAGCGTAGACCTTTCTTAACATCTTAATGAGTCCAAAGATCTGAGTCTTTTGTTTTTGTAATAATTTAGAACGTGTATTGAAAAAATGTTAATTAGACTGACCCAATTCTAAATATTTTTGTACTTGTGTATGTGATGTAACAATGGCACTTCAAATCATTAGCAATAGATCAATCTGAAGATACTTTGTAATTTCAAAAATCTGTTTCCATTCTCATAACACAATGAATATGCACATAAGTAGGCAATTTGGCCCTTTCAGCTTGTTCACCATTCAGTAAGATCAGAGGTGACTGACTGCAATTTTACTGTCCCTTGATTTCCTTGGTATCCAAACATATATCCATCTCTGCCTTCAATATACTCACAACTGAATATCTGCAATTCCACTGGAATACTGAACTCTAAAGATGCACAATGCTTTGAGTGAATTGTTGTGGTTCTGTTTGCCGAGCTGGGCATTTGTGTTGCAGACATTTCGTCCCCTGTCTAGGTGACATCCTCAGTGCTTGGGAGCCTCCTGTGAAGCGCTTCTGTGATGTTTCCTCCGGCATTTATAGTGATTTGTATCTGCCGCTTCCGGTTGTCAGTTCCAGCTGTCCGCTGCAGTGGCCGGTATATTGGGTCCAGGTCGATGTGCTTATTGATTGAATCTGTGGATGAGTGCCATGCCACTGGAATTCCCTGGCTGTTCTCTGTTTGGCTTGTCTTATAATAGTAATGTTGTCCCAGTCGAACTCATGTTGCTTGTCATCTGAGAATGTGGCTATTAAGGAGAGCTGGTCCTGTCGTTTCGTGGCTAGTTGGTGTTCATGGATGCGGATTGTTAGCTGTCTTCCTGTTTGTCCTATGTAGTGTTTTGTGCAGTCCTTGCATGGGATTTTGTACACTACGTTGGTTTTGCTCATGCTGGGTATCGGATCCTTTGTCCTGGTGAGTTGTTGTCTGGGAGTGGCTGTTGGTTTGTGTGCTGTTATGAGTCCTAGTGGTCGCAGTAGTCTGGCTGAGAGTTCAGAAATGTTTTTGATGTATGGTAGTGTGGCTAGTCCTTTGGGTTGTGGCATGTCCTCATTCTGTTGTCTTTCCCTTAGGCATCTGTTGATGAAATTGCGGGGGTGTCCGTTTTTAGCTAATACATTGTATAGGTGTTCTTCTTCCTCTTTTTGCAGTTCTGGTGTACTGCAGTGTGTTGTGGCCCTTTTGAACAGTGTCTTGATGCAACTTCTTTTGTGTGTTGGAGTGGTTGCTTTCATAGTTTAGGACTTGGTCTGTGTGTGTGGCTTTCCTAAACTACGAAAGCACCCACCCCAACACACACAAAAGAAGTTGCATCAAGACACTGTTCAAAAAGTTTGACTGGGACAACACTACTATTATAGGACAAGCCAAACAGAGAACAGCCAGGGAATTCCTAGTGGCATGGCACTCATCCACAGATTCAATCAATAAACACATCAACCTGGACTCAATATACCGGCCACTGCAGCGGACAGCTGGAACTGACAACCTGAAGCGGCAGAAACAAATCAATATAAATGCCGGAGGAAACATTACAGAAGCGCTTCACAGGAGGCTCCCAAGCACTGAGGATGTCACCAAGACAGGGGACGAAACATCTGCAACACAAATGCCCAGCTCGGCGAACAGAACCACAACAACGGGCACCCGAGCTACAAATCTTCTCCCAAACCTTGAGCTGTGAGTGAATATCTCATCACAGCACTAAATAGTAGACTCCACAGTGAGCTCAAATCTCTTCCCAGCATCTACCTTATCAAGCCATAAGAAATAGGAACAGAAGTAGGTCATTCAGCCCCTTGAGCCTGCTCAACAAGATCATGACTGATCCAACATTTCCCACGTCCACTTTTCTGCATTTTGTCCATAATCCATGATTCCCCTATTGATAAAAAACTTACCTCAGCCTTAAATATATACACTGACTCTGCCCCAGAGCTTCTGGTGGGCAAGGAGTTCGAAAGGCTCTCAACCCTCTGAGAGAAGAAATTCCTTCTCATCTCAGTCTTAAATTGATTTCCCTTTGTTCCAAGATGATGCCCTCTGGTCCTAGACTCTACCATGAGGGAAGGCATCCTCTCAGCATTTACCTTGTCAAGCCCTTTAATAATCCTAAATTTTTTAATGAGATTGTCTTTTATTCTTCTTTACTATAGTGAGTAGAGTCCCAACCTGCTTAACCTTTGCTCTTTAGACAATCCTTCCATACTAAAGATCATCCTAATGAACCTTCTCTGAACTGCCTGTGTTGAAGTTGTATCTTTCCTTACATATGGGAACCAAAATGATACTTAAAATGAGGGTCGATGTTCCATTATCCTTCCTATTAGTTGTTGCATCTATATTAGCTTTCTGTGTTTTCTGCCCCAAGTTCTCCCAAGTGCTTTTGTATGCAGCTGTCTATAGTTTTTCTTTGTTTAAATAATAATCTATTCATTTGCTGTTCCTTCCAAAATGAGCAACTACACATTTTTCAATATTATATTTCAAAACCCTTTCGAGAAATTTCTACATTTCAGTGTGATCTCCTCTCATTTACTAAACTTTGGGATCATAGGTCTAGTCTCCTCAATCTCCTTATAGGATAATTCCAGGAATCAGTCTGATGAACCTTTGTGGAACTCCTTTTAAGACAGATGTACCTTCTATGTACAATCAGGAGTCTATACAATCCTGCATTTCATCAAGGTCCATTACAAGATTAATTTTAGTAATTTCTAATCAACCTGTTGAAAGATGTTAATTTCACACCTCTGGAGCAGGTGGGACTTGAACCTTCCCCTGAATTTAAGTCCCCTCAAAGCTACTTGGCCACACGCCATCAGGTGTTCATCAAGTGCTGTGCACTTGATCATTAATGCCGCTTCCATGGCACAGGTCCCTGCGTCAGCTGCTCACCACTTTTATTCTGAGCCCTCTTGTCACTGTCTCTCTTGCTTTGCCATTTAACTTTCTCACTCAAAGCTACTCTTTTGCTCAGTACTTTTCCCCCCTCTCTGCCCTTGCTGTGTATCCCTATCTGCTTTCTTACCATGCATTGCCTCTAACCCTAGTAGCCTCTCTCCCTTGCTATCTCTCTCTCTCTCACGTGGTACCTTTTCCCTTGCTGTTTCCCATTCATCACCTCTGTCTCTTGTTTTCCTCCCCCCAATATTACCACTTCCTTTCCATCTGATACCTCTCTCCTTTGTCACATTCCCCCAGACACCACCACCTTACTTGATGCCTCTATCCTTCACCACTTCTGTCTTGCTCACCATCCCTTCCCCTCACCAATTCACTCCAGCTCAGCAGCTTTGTTAAGTCCTTGTTTCTCTAATCAACTCTCCTGCCATAGTAAATGAATGATTTGGACGCAAGGTGGCTAGCAGGTGAATTCAGGTTGGCAGGTGGAGGATACAGATGGCAGCAAGGATGGTTTGAGAGGAAGTGTTGAGGCAAGCGAAGAAGCAAGCAGAAGAGTTTGGGTGAGAAGTAGGACATTCAGATGGAGTGAGCAGGCAGTAACTTATTAATGTTTGCTAAGTTAGAATATCTTGGTAATTTTCAGCGTGAAGTTTGAAATTGATTATATTTCATGCTTAATAAAAATAAAATAATCTTTCTATATCAAGAAAATTGATAATTTTGTTTTATGACTTAATAGATGCATGCAAGATTTTGAAAGGTTACTGAAAATGTCGCTGTCTTAATTTTCTTCTTCTCTGATTTTGTACCAAATTAACATCTTAAACAGTGTCCTTTTTTTCCCCCCATTTATGGGATATGGATATTGCTGGCTGGGCCAGCATTTATTGCCCCCCCCATGATACTGATGATTATGTCTGCAGTAAATATGTTCAGTTGTGAATCCTATCAGATTGCATGGATCGGTTAGAGCGGCTGTTAGAGACCATGTGGAATTTACAGGAGCTAGGGGATGTGATGGATAGCAGTTATAGGAAGGGAGAAAAATCACCAATTCAGTCAAGTAACTGAAATCACTAGAATCAGGGAAGGTCCCAGAGGACTGGAAAATCGTTAACGTGACACCCCTGTTTAAAAAGGGTGTATGGCAAAAGATGGAAGGTTATAGACCAATTAGCCTAACCTCGGTCATAGGTAAGATCCTGGAATGTATTGTGAAGGATGAGATTTCTGAATACGTGGAAATGTATGGTAAAATAGGACAAGATCAGTATGATTTCATCCAGGGGAGGTCAAGCCTGACACATCTGATAGAATTCTTTTGAGGAAGTAATGAGCAGGTTAGGCTAAGGAGAGCCAATGGACGTTATCTACCTGGACTTCAAGAAGGCCTTTTATAAAATCCTGCTCAGGAGGCTACTGAGTAATATAGGGTGGCAGCCAGTGACAAGTGGTGTACCGCAAAGCTCAGTGTTGGGACCAAATGTTTTACTTTATGCATTAGTGATCTAGATGAAGGAACCGAGGACATTCTGGCTACGTTTGCAGGTGATACAAAGATAGGTAGAGGGACAGGTAGCACTCAGGAGACAGGGAGACTGCAGAAGGATTTAGACAGGTTAGGAGAGTGAGCAAAGAAGTGGCAGATGGAGTACAATGTGCGCAAGTGTGAGGTCGTACACTTTGGTAGGAAGGATAAAGACATGGACTATTTTCTAAATGGGGAGAAAATTCAGAAATCTTAAGTGCGAAGAGACTTGAGTTCTTGTCCAGCATTCTCTCATGATAAACTTGCAGGTTGAGTCAGTAGTTAGGAAAGCAAATGCAATGATGACATTTATTTTGAGAGGACTTGAATATAAAAGCAAGGATGTACTTCTGACCCCATATCTCAGGAAGGATGTACTGGCCCTCGAGTGTTTTCAGAGGAGGTTCACAAGAATGGACCCAAGAATGAAAAGCTTAACATTTGAGGACTCTGGGTCTATACTCGATAGAGTTTAGGAGGATGAGGGGGAATCTAGTTGAAACAGTCAGAATACTGAATGGCCTGGACACAATAGATGTTGGGAAGATGTTTCCATTGGTAGGAGAGACTTGGACCCAAGGGCACACCCTTAGAGTAAAGGGAAGACTTTTTAGAACAGAGATAAGGAGAAACCTCTTCAGCCAGAGAGTGGTGAATCTATGGAATTCATTGTCACAGAAGGAGGCCAGGTCATTGAGTATATTTACAACTGAGATAGATAGGTTCTTGACTATCAAGGGTTATGTGGAGAAAGCGAGAGAATTGGGTTGAGAAACTTATCAGCCAAGATTGGATGGCAGAGCAGACTTAATGGGTTGAATGGTCTAATTTCTACTCCTATGTCTTATGGGTTATCTCCAGGAGAGGTAGGAGAGAGAGGCAAGTAACGTAGGAGTCTTCTGTGGCTATTCCCATTTCAAACAAGTGTCCTGTTTTGGAAAATGTAGGGGGTGACGTACTCTTGGGGGAATGTTGCACAAATATCCAAGTTTCTGCTACCGAGACTGTCTCTAATGTGACAAGGGGAACATCAGGTTCCAAGCAATCAATTGTGATAGGGGACTCTCTAGTCAGAGGCACAGACAGACATTTCTGCAGCCGACAGTGAGAAATCTGAATGGCATGTTGCCTCCTTGGTGCCAGGATCAAGGATATCTCTGAGAGAGTGCAGAATATTCTCAAAGGGTAGAGGGACCAGCAGGAGGTCATTGTACACGTTGGAACTAATGACATAGGAAGGGAAAAGGATGAGATTCTGAAGGGAGAATATAGGAAGTTAGGCAGGAATTTAAAAAGGAGATCCTCAAAGGTAGTATATCTTGAACAACCAGCTAGCGAGGGTAGAAATCGGAGGGTAGAGGAGATGGTGCAGGGGAGAACGGTTCACGTTTTTGGATCATTGGAATCTCTTCTGAGGTAGAAGTGACCTGTATAAGAACAGATTGCACCTGAATTCTCCCCATAACCCTTGATACTCAAGAACCTATTTAAATCAGTTGTAAATATACTCAATAACCTGGCCTCCACAGCCTTCTGTGACAATGAATTCTGTAAATTCACCACTCCCTGGCTGAAGCAGTTTCTCCTTATCTCTGTTCTAAAAGGTCTTCCTTTTACTCTAAGGGTGTGCCCTTGGGTCCAAATCCCTCCTACTAATGGAAACATCTTCCCCACAGTGAGATTTGCTAGAGCTGCTTGGTAGGATTGAAACTGGTACGGTTGCAGGGCAGGGGGAGATGGACTCAGGGAGATGATGAGTAAAGAGATCAGTCTGAGACTGAGTGCAGTTGGAAAAAGGAACAAATCAAACAGTCAGGATAGGCAGGAACAAAGCAGAGAACGAGGTAGCACTGATAAATTATACTGCATTTATTTCAATGCAAGTGGCCTAACAGGAAAGCAGATGAACTCAGGGCATGGTTAGGAACATGAGACTGGGATATCATAGCAATTACAGAGATTATATAGCAATTATGATTGGTGGCCCCAAAATGCTCCCCACTGACACCTCAGTCATCTGTCCTGCCTTATTTCCCAAGAGTTGGTCAAGTTTTGCACCTTCACTAGTAGCTACATCCACATGCTGAATCAGAAAATTTTCTTGAACACACTTAACAAATTCCTCTCCATCTAAACCCTTAACGCAACAGCAATTCCAGTTTGTTTGGAAAGTTAAAATCCCCTACCATAACCACCCTATTATTCTAACAGATAACTGAGATCTCCTTACAAATTTGTTTCTCAATTTCCTTGACTAATGTACAATCCCAATAATATGATCATCCCTTTCTTATTTCTCAGTTCCTCCCAAATAACCACCTTGGACATATTCCCAGGAATATCCTCCCTAAATGCAGCAGTAATGTTATCCCTTATCAAAAAAAAACACTCCCCTCCTCTCTTGCCCCTCTTTCTATCCTTCGTATAGCATGTGTATCCTGGAACATTAAGTTGCCCTGAGCAACTCAGAAATGGACAGGACTGGCAGCTTAGATAAATGTGATGTGCAGCATTTTGGAAAGTCAAATTGGGGCAGAACTTATACACTTAATGATTAGATTCGCTAAAGTGTAGAAATAGGCCCTTTGGCCTAACAGGTCTACACCGACCCGCCGAAGAATAACCCACCCAGACCCATTTCCCTCTGACTAATGTACCTAACAGTACGGGCAATTTAGCATGGCCAATTCACCTGGCCCCAGTATCTTTGGACTGTGGAGGAAGCTAGACCACCTGGAGAGGAAACCCATGCAGACACCGGGAGAGTGTGCAAACTCCACATAGACAGTCGCCCGAGGCTGGAATCAAGCCTGGGACCCTGCTTCACTGAGCCACCGTGCTGCCCTAATGGTAAGGTCCTGGGGAGTGTTCCTAAACAAGGACGCCTTGGAGTGCAGATTCACGGTTCCTTGAAAGTGGAATTGCAGGTAGATAGGATCATGAAGAAGCCATTTCGTATGCTTTCCTTTATTGGTCAAAGCATTGAGTTCAGGACATTGGTTAGGTCACTTTTGGAATATTGTGTGCAATTCTGGTCTCCCTCCTATAGGAATGATGTTGTGAAACTTGGAAGGGTTCAGAAAAGATTTACAAGGATGTTACCAGGGTTGGAGGGTTTGAACTACAGGGAGAGGCTGAATAGACTGGGACTGTTTTCGCTGGAGCATTGGAGGCTGAGGAGTGATCTTATAAATGTGTCTAAAATCATGAGGGACATAGAAAGGGTAAATAGACAAGGTCTTTTCCCTAGGGTGGGTGAGTCCAGATCTAGAGAACATAGGTTTAAGGTGAAAGGGGAAAGATATAAAAGCGATCTAAAGGGCAACATTTTCATGCAGAAGGTGATGCGTGTATGGAATGAGCCACCAGAGGAAGTGGCAGAGGCTGGTACAATTACAACATTTAAAAGGCATCTAGATGGGTATATGAATAGGAATGGTTTAGAGGAATATGGGCCAAGTGCTGGGAAATTAATTTAGGATACCTAGTCAGCATGGACGAGTTGGACCAAAGGGTCTGTTTCTATGCTGTACATCTCTATAAACTGTATGATCTTATAGATAGTACACACTGCTGCTCCTGAGCATTGAACATAGAACATTACAGTGCAGTACAGATTCATCAGCACTTGATGTTGCGCTGACCTGTGGAACCAATTTGAAACCTATCTGACCAACACTATTCCATTCTCGTCCATATGCCTATCCAATGACCATTTAAATGCCCTTAAAGTTGGTGAGTTTAATACTGTTGCAGCAGTAAAGAAACTACCTCTGTCATCTGTCCTATATCTATGTCCCTAAATTTAAAGCTATGTCACTTCATGCTAGCCATCGCCATCGTAGGAAAAAATGCTCTCACTGTCCAACTGATCTAACCCTCTCATTATCTTAGTTAAAAATCACACAACACCAGGCTATAGTCCAACAGGTTTAATTGGAAGCACTAGCCCAAGGACTACTCTTATCCTTATCCATTAGTAACTTAAAACTTACAGAATTATGGTCACTGTTCCTGAAATAATCCCCATTGAAACTTTGATCACACGGCCAGGCTCATTACCCATTACCAAGTATAGTATGACTCTATCCCTTATTGGACTATTTACATATTGTTTTTAAAAAAACTGTGCTGGTCACACATAATAAAGTTGTTTTCCCCCCTCCATCCAAGCCCCTGGCACTAAGTGAGTCCCAGTCAATATAGGGGAAGTTAAAATCACCCACAATAACAAACTTGTTATTTTTACATTTTTCTATTACTTGTCCACACATCTGTTCCTCTATCTCCTGCTGACTGTTGGGAAGCCTGAAGTACAATCCCATCAAAATGATTGCACCCTTTCTATTCCTGAGCCCTACCCATATGGCCTCCAAGGTGTCCTCCCTCAGTACAGCTGTGATACTTACCCATATCAGTAAGACAGTTCCCTCATCTCTTTTACATCCCTCTCTCGTTCACTTAAACATTTAAATCCAAGAACGTTATGCTATCAGTCTTGTCCCTATCTTAACCAAGTATCTGTAATAGTTCCAACTTAACAGTTATATGTATTAATCCAAGCTCTAAGCTCACCTGCCCTACCTCTAATAC
>NW_028270170.1:776481-778981 GCF_037043375.1 Chiloscyllium plagiosum
GGGTGGTGTGTGTGTGTGTGGGGTGGGTGGTGTGTGTGTGTGGGGTGGGTGGTGTGTGTGTGGGGTGGGTGGGGTGGGTGGTGTGTGTGGGGTGTGTGGGATGGGTGGTGTGTGTGTGTGGGGTGTGTGGGGTGGGTGGTGTGTGTGTGGGGTGGGGGGTGTGTGGGGTGGGTGGTGTGTGTGGGGTGGGTGGTGTGTGAGGTGTGTGGGATGGGTGGGGTGTGGGATGTGGGGTGTGTGGGATGGGTGGTGTGTGTGTGTGTGTGGGGTGGGTGGTGTGTGTGTGTGGGGTGGGTGGTGTGTGTGTGTGGGGTGGGTGGTGTGTGGGGTGGGTGGTGTGTGTGTGTGTGGGGTGGGTGGTGTGTGTGTGGGGTGGGTGGTGTGTGTGTGTGTGGGGTGGGTGGTGTGTGTGTGGGGTGGGTGGTGTGTGTGTGTGTGGGGTGGGTGGTGTGTGTGTGTGTGTGTGGGGTGGGTGGTGTGTGTGTGTGTGTGTGGGGTGGGTGGTGTGTGTGTGTGGGGTGGGTGGTGTGTGTGTGTGGGGTGGGTGGTGTGTGTGTGTGTGTGTGGGGTGGGTGGTGTGTGTGTGTGTGGTGGGTGGTGTGTGTGTGTGTGTGTGTGGGGTGGGTGGTGTGTGTGTGGGGTGGGTGGTGTGTGTGTGTGTGTGGGGTGGGTGGTGTGTGTGTGTGTGGGTGGGGTGGGTGGTGTGTGTGTGTGTGGGGTGGGTGGTGTGTGTGGGGTGGGTGGTGTGTGTGTGTCTGTGGGGTGGGTGGTGTGTGTGTGTCTGTGGGGTGGGTGGTGTGTGTGTGTGTGTGTGGGGTGGGTGGTGTGTGTGTGTGTGTGTGTGGGGGGAGGGTGGGTGGGGTGGGTGGTGTGTGTGGTGTGTGTGTGTGTGGGGTGGGTGGTGTGTGTGTGTGTGGGGTGGGTGGTGTGTGTGTGGGGTGGGTGGTGTGTGTGTGTGTGTGTGTGTGTGGGGGGAGGGTGGGTGGGGTGGGTGGTGTGTGTGTGTGGGGTGTGTGGTGTGTGTGTGTGGGGTGTGTGGTGTGTGTGTGTGGGGTGTGTGGTGTGTGTGTGTGTGGGGTGTGTGGTGTGTGTGTGTGTGGGGTGGGTGGTGTGTGTGTGTGTGGGGTGGGTGGTGTGTGTGTGTGTGGGGTGGGTGGTGTGTGTGTGGGGTGGGTGGTGTGTGTGTGGGGTGGGTGGTGTGTGTGTGGGGTGGGTGGTGTGTGTGTGGGGTGGGTGGTGTGTGTGGGGTGTGTGTGGGGTGTGTGTGGGGTGGGTGGTGTGTGTGGGGTGGGTGGTGTGTGTGGGGTGGGTGGTGTGTGTGGGGTGTGTGTGGGGTGGGTGGTGTGTGTGGGGTGTGTGTGGGGTGGCTGGGGTGTGTGTGTGTGGGGTGGCTGGTGTGTGTGTGTGTGGGGTGGCTGGTGTGTGGGGTGTGGTGTGTGTGGGGTGGGTGGTGTGTGGTGTGTGGGGTGGCTGGTGTGTGGTGTGTGTGGGGTGGCTGGTGTGTGTGTGTGTGGGGTGGCTGGTGTGTGTGTGTGTGGGGTGGCTGGTGTGTGTGTGTGGGGTGGCTGGTGTGTGGGGGTGTGTGGGGTGGGTGGTGTGTGTGTGTGGGGTGGGTGGTGTGTGTGTGTGGGGTGGGTGGTGTGTGTGTGGGGTGGGTGGTGTGTGTGGGGGAGTGGGTGGTGTGTGTGGGGGTGTGGGTGGTGTGTGTGTGGTGTGTGTGGGGTGTGTGGTGTGTGTGGGGTGGGTGGTGTGTGTGGGGTGGGTGGTGTGTGTGGGGTGGCTGGTGTGTGTGTGTGTGGGGTGGCTGGTGTGTGTGTGTGTGTGGGGTGGCTGGTGTGTGTGTGTGTGGGGTGGCTGGTGTGTGTGTGTGTGTGGGGTGGGTGGTGTGTGGGGTGTGTGGTGTGTGTGGGGTGGCTGGTGTGTGTGTGTGTGGGGTGGCTGGTGTGTGTGTGTGTGTGTGGGGTGGGTGGTGTGTGGGGTGTGTGGTGTGTGTAGGGTGGCTGGTGTGTGTGTGTGTGTAGGGTGGCTGGTGTGTGTGTGTGTGGGGTGGCTGGTGTGTGTGTGTGTGGGGTGGCTGGTGTGTGTGTGTGTGTGGGGTGGCTGGTGTGTGTGTGGGGTGGTGGGGTGGGGGCTGGTGTGTGGGGGTGTGTGGGGTGGGGGGTGTGTGGGGTGGGGGGTGTGTGGGGTGGGTGGTGTGTGGGGTGGGTGGTGTGTGTGTGGGGTGGGTGGTGTGTGTGTGTGGGGTGGGTGGTGTGTGTGTGTGGGGTGGGTGGTGTGTGTGGGGGGGTGGGTGGTGTGTGTGTGGTGTGTGTGGGGTGGGTGGTGTGTGTGGGGTGGGTGGTGTGTGTGGGGTGGTGGGCTGGGTGGTGTGCGTGTGTGTGGGGTGGGTGGTGTGTGTGTGGGGTGGGTGGTGTGTGTGGTGCGTGGTGTGTGTGTGGTGTGGGGTGGGTGGTGTGTGTGGGGTGGGTGGTGTGTGTGTGGGGTGTGTGGGGTGTGGGGT